>NC_142742.1:11422500-11480000 GCF_051943395.1 Hippocampus bargibanti | reverse complement strand
TGGGTATTTCACTTGAGACTTCATTTGAAATTTTGCTGGAGGCCTCATTGGGACCTTCATGAAAGATTTTGCTGAGTTCTTCCATGGGAACTTCATTGGAAGACTCACTGCTGGCTCCACTGGAGATGTCGATCAAGGTTTTGGTGGCGGCAACACTTGTTACTTCATTGCTAACCTCGATAGGGGCATTTTCTTTGTCTGCAGGCGATGATATCGGCTGTATGTCAGACTCAGAGTCCATGACTACGATATTATCCTCATGAATGGACAATGGCGATTCTGTGCCAAAGAGGTGAACTTCGTCGATGATCATTATTTCAGGATGGGGGTCTGGTGGTGCCGAAGTGACATAATAATTCTGTCCTGTGTCCCCCCCTTCAAGTTCTTGCAAATGAAAAAAAAACATTTTTAGATGTTGACCCTCAGAGAAATTATCGATTAACCGCCTCACCTCCGCTGTTAATTTCAATTGCACTTGTGTCTTTGACGCCTGCTTCTTGTCCCTGTTCTTGGATGGCCTCTGGTGTTATAACTGGTGTGGTGGCATCATTCATCTCTGCTGAAGGATCAACTCCTGATGCATCCTCCCCTGATACTACCACTGGCACCTCACCGGTGGCTGAGGGTGCAGAGGTAGATTCTGGGAGGGTGGTCAGTATATAAGATGCCAAAACGTGTGTTTGAGGTTTAATTTTCATACGTTCAAATGTATTTTCTGTCGCTGAGAAGAACTTTGTGGTCATGTCTTCTTCAATGACCTTGATGACATCCCCGCTCCCAGTGGTGTACATGCTGAGTGCTGCATCTGGGTAAGCTGTAGTTACTGTGAAGACACACCGGAAAAATCAATTGTACTTTCTCCTCAGCAGCTCAACTCAAAAAACGTGAAAATTGTGCTCACCAGCTTCAAAGGTTAGATTCTGAATGTCCAGAGGAAGCGATGGCTCCTTTTGTAAAGCTTTCACAATCATGTGCCTCAGTTTAGGAGCATCAACATTTGTCTGGCCATCTGGAGACTCAGGGTCATCGCTGAGTTCAATGTATTTGTCAAAAACGGCGGCATAATGAAGAATCGCACCCTCAGAGCTGATGCACACAACAAGTCAAGTCACAAAGCTGCATGAAGGTGACAGACAATTTGTGAACTTACGAAACAGCAACAAAAGTCACTACAAAAAATGGATTCGGGGAAGAAATAATCCATGCAACAATTGTGTTCTGCTCATTTGTTTATCAGACTATTTATTTAAAAAACACACAAACACATGCACACACAGTAAACTAACTTGAATCTCAGCATGCGAATTTCCTTGAATCCTGGAATTTTTTTCAGGGCATGAAGCAACTACCGGAAGAAGAGAAATAAACTCAAATACAAACGAGAATGGCATGATGTCAAAAGTTGCACAAACATTTGTTTTCTTCATAAAGTTACATTCAGTCTGATATTAATCTTATCTCTTAATCAGCGTTAACTTCATTTCCATCACTAGCTGCATCTCACTGAGCGCCCTTTCTGATCTTCAACTAGATAACATGTTACATCATACAGTGGGCATTGATATTGATGATCACTAGATTTACGTCCCTATAAAACCACGCATGACTTTCATCATCTATTCACCACTCAAAAACAACCATGGCCATCAATTCTTGATGTTAGGTGAAATCTGTTCTTCTCCTGGTTCAGTTGCACTGATCTTCAATAAAACAAGTCAACGTCATCTCCATGAACCAGGTGTCTCTAACTCAAGTCCTTGAGGACCGTTTTCTTTCCTGTATTGTTTCATCTCTCCCTTTCTGTCACACACCGGATGGATTTTTTTATAATTTGAGACTGCTGCCCTCAACCTCTCTGGATCCCTCCTCACTCAGAATTATTTGTCACCTAGTCCTGGTGGTGAGCCCAGATGCATCACTTCTTTGATGCCGCTCACATCAAACTATGCAACATTTCTACAGGATCTTGATTCTGCCCATTAATCCCTTTAGATGAATGAAATCCAGCGAAATAAAAACTTTGGCAAATAATATACTTACTTGGAATCGACTTCTGTAAAATCTCTGAACACACGCCAACCTTTTCCCAACATATTCACTGGATCTTTCAACAGGACAGTTTTGTGTCCACTTGGTTCTTCAAATCTCAATGACTTCCTCGCATGTTACCCCCTAGCTCCTCAACCCCAACCTTTCAGGATCTCCGCCCCAGACAGCTGCAACTGTAGATCACTCAACTGATTTAAAAGCCAATTAAAAACACCTCTGTTCAGAAATGCAGATCATCCGACTCCCCTACTGCCTCTCAATACCGTGTCAGTGGCTCTAAATGATTACTTCCATTTCCAAAGCAATGCTGGGCTTGCCAAGAAATTAGTGGCTCAAATACAGCAATGTGTTTCTAGTCCAGTAGAAGTTGCCGCACTGCCAAAGGCGGAAAATTTGAGTTGGTTATAAATCATGACAAAGATGGTACCATTCTCTCACGAGTGAGAATATGAGGTGACACTGGAGTACTTATTCACCTAATTAGCTCAAGACCTAACATTCTGGCCTGCGAGCTGTAGGATCCCTTGTGGACGTTGATTCATGGCTGTGTTTGGGCCAAGAGTAAAGTGGGCACGCTTCTCTATCCCAATGTGGCTGTAGGGGGAAAAGTCACTTGGCTTCAGTCCAGGTCATAACATAGCTCCAGCCTCCAAAGCAAGGCCAATGCAGCCTCCAAGATGAAGTGCTTTTGTATAGGGCAGACTGAAATATCGTTTAAACAAATCTATACTTATTTCAAGAACTCAACTCATCCAAAGTGTTTTCAGAGGAGAACATTGTCAAAATCCTCAGTAGTTAGTACCTTGTCTGTTATTTCTCCAGTGATATCATCAGCATCAGCCGCCTGGGGGTCATGCAGCAGCTCAATGTACGATGGTTCCACAATGGCAGCATTGAACTCTACAATGTACTCCCCGCGGTTTTCTTTGATCATGTCTGGCTCTTCTATGATCTGGCAAAGACAAAAACGTCATTTGATGCAATTGATGCAATCATTGAAAAAAATATACTATATATATATATATATATATATATATATATATATATATATATATATATATATAAGTGTATTTTAATACCACATAATCTTCTGTTGGAATAAGAATCACAGGGGGTGTCCAGGTGCCTGCAACCAATTTAAAAAGGCAGGTATTGTTACTCTGTCAGTTTAACACATACTGTATCTTAGGTCACTTGTTTTGAACTCACATTCCACCCCCGGTCCTGGTGTTTCCATGACAACACTGGTAAACAAGACATTCGCAATTAGAACTCGACTTAGACACTCCAGTTTTCTGAAATAAGTCCTATTTTCAACAAATAAGCCTATTTAGTAACATAAACTCCAGTCAGAATGTACACAACAGTCACATTTATGAAACCCTTTCAGGGAGAGTGGTTAATGGTGTACAGCACAGGTGTCAAAGTCAAGGCCCGCGGGCCAAATCCGGCCCGCCACATCATTTTTTTTCGGCCCGCGAAAGCAAATCAAACTTGTTAAATTCCATGATGATTGCTAAAATCTGAGCCAAAATGTCATATTTTTGGATGTCAACCACAATAAAAGTCATTATTCTTGACTTCAGATTTGAAAACGAGTTATTCATTAATTTGCTGTGTGCTCTATATGTAATATTTGAAGGGATTTAAACATTCTAATGGGTTCCCCAAATTCATAACGGCCCTCGAGAGGAAACCATAACTACAATGTGGCCCGCAGCAAAAAATGACTTTGACACCCCTGGTGTACAGCTTATAATGTTATCAGGTTGTACGTTGCATGAAAGGGTTAAAATATATCTGAGGATGCCATACTTTTTTAACAAGTATTGAAACATATTTTTAGGCGCAAAACATTGAATGACAAAACCAACAAAATCTTGATAACATCAGTGATAGCATACTTAAATAAAACAATTGTAATCTGATCTAAATAAAACTATAATTGTGACCTAAAATGACAGGAAAAATACAAAATGTTAAAAAACGTTAACCTACCCTTCAAGTTCAGCCGGCTCAGCCACTCTCTGAAAGTACAAATAATATAATCAGGTATGATTTGTGAGTCTAAAAGTGTGGTTTGTGTACCGTGAATGATGCGCAAGCTCCCTCTCATGGTATGCCAGTAAATCACTAATTCAGTTGTATTTAACTTTGCAGTTCAAATTTTTAATATGTGGTTTTTTTTGCTATTATTTTTTCACTGTGTCATAATATTAATGTTCATGTAAAATGTTGTAGTAATTTTACAGTCGGAATCAATGCAAAAAAAGTAGCACTCACTTTGGCCACCATATCCAGATGCTCCTGAGAACTACTGAAGTTCTGAGCCAGGTCATCCATACAGAGGTTTTCATGTTGACAGGTGTAAACCCAATATTGGTATTCCTCTGTGTTTGGCACCCTGTCCAGGAAAATGTGAAAGGCCTCCCAAATTGCTTCCTGACAAACTTGAAAATGACATGAAATTTTGTGTTATTGCCAAATTTTAGTAGGAAAACCTCACTTGAAGTAGTGAAGCTCAACTCTTCCTTTCTTGAATCAGTTTCTGTCTCCTCCATATGTGCCCTGGATTTAAAAGGCAATGAGAGATGCCATTTCTGTTGGTCGTAAAGCTAATCGGTTGTGTCTCTGTCATGCCCAGAGTGGCGCACACTGCCCCTTTATAACTGCCCGAATTTGTGACGATACAAAAAAAAAGATACAACGGATTTAGTTTAATATGGGTTGAGAAGGATTTAGAAATTATTTTATTCAATTTTTATTTATACTTTTTTTACCAGGGACACCTGCAAAGAACAGAATCAATAATAATAATAATAATAATAATAATAATAATAATAATAATACATTTCATTTATAAGCGCCTTTCAAAACTCTCAAGGACACTTTACAGTCACAGGATATTTTTTCTGCGGCCAAGGGAAGCACTTTAAAACAGTACGTGAGCTATTATCGGATTGTATTGAATTGGATTAGTCTTTACTTGAATGTTGCTATGCCGATGACTATTTTGTGTGTAGGGGCCTTTTATTGAGCATATTCATCGTTGTTAAGTTCATAGAGTTGTTTGTTCTGTAGCCACAAGGCAGTGTATTATTGTGCCGGACCTAAGCCTGGATAAATACAGCGGGTTGTGTCAGAAAGAGCATCCAACGTAAAAGATTGGCCAAAACATACATGGAAATCAAACCTCTGAAGATGGAGGACACTAACTGTTTCACTGCGGCGACCCCTGAAGGGAAAAGCCGAAAGGAGAAGAAGATTTACGGTACAATGTTTCACCAAGTCCCAACTCCATTAAAATTGGCAATCTTCATTATGAAATGTTCTCAAAAGCGCTTTGCTGGTTTTCTTGAGAGACTTGAAGCGCAGAAAAATTATGCACAAGAAGGCATATGTTATTTGTAGTAAGGAGGAATCAATTATTTTAAATTAATTATTCCATTTTGTTAATTATTCATATCGTCATCCGTGTAATTATGTAATCCACTCTACAAACCGGATTGCTTCCTGATAGCAGTTGAGCACAACTCCAAATACAGTACAGTAATATCAATAAATAAAACATTAAAAGCAGTTGGGCCAATTCAATAAAGGTCAACTTTTTCATGTTTTTTAATCTGCTGCATTTGCATATTTTTATGAATATAAATATCCCGAACACAATGTAATCTTCTTGTGTCGAGAAGTTCTGACATCATCTTTATTCTCTGGCAAATTAATTTCGCCACAAAGCTATTACGTCCGGAACACAAAATCATCTCGATCCTTTTTTTTTTAATGACTCGTTGGAGTCTTGCACATTATCAACATGAATTGTCCCAGCCTGGGTGGCCATTTTAATGCACAGCTTGAATCAAACGCAATCAATTTTTCGTGACAGAAATAATTTGCCAAAAATGTGAATTATCAAGGCTTTCTTTCTGCCTCTACTCAACACGCATATTTTTTACATTGTTACTGACATTGTTTGTTTTTTTACTTTTTATTTTTAGTCCAGTGAATCTCATTTAGGAGGTCGTTAGGAATATAAGAGCAGAAGCCTCTTTACCTCTGAGCTTGTAGTATGCTCGATGGCTGCCGATAACCGCTTTCATGGTCTCATGGGGACATACTTTGACACCAGTGGTGAGAATGCTCGACCTCTTTCTGCGATGTCCATCCTCACTGGCTCTCAGTTTGTTGTTGTTATATTTTGTCATTCGGGGAGCTTCTAAAAAGTATCGGTACCTCACATCCCGGAGTCCGGGAATTCCATGATATTGGATGTCTGTTAGGAGAAATAGGAAACATTTTCTTTATACCTGCAATACATTTTTCACAGAGATGACTTAAATTGTTAACTTAAATCATATTATTAAATACAGAATTCAAACATTTGACAGGTCTTGTAAGAATGAAAAAACTAAGTAAATATACGGGTGGTGTTACAAAAATTTCTGGTCTAAACAAGGCGGATTGACTTTAGTGTGTTATAATTTTTCCACAGAATACTCCTGGAATTCTTCTGTTCCCAAACCAGGTTTACTGACCAGTAATGCCTCATTTACAACACCTTCATCAGTATCAAAATGATGACCACGTAGTTCATGTCTGGGCAAGACAGCGAAGTCTAATGGGGGCAAAAGCTGCCCTTTTAAAAGGGATATATTTGAGGCAATTTGTATCGGTGTCGTTTTATCTTAATCCATCATAGCTCTTCATTGGCTGGTGAAATTATTTCTGTTTGTTTGTCATTCTACATTTCAATTTTTGTGTTAATGCCTAATTTACATAATGGTGCGTTTAGGCACCCTCGTCGTTTTAGATTTTTAGGGACTCATCATTATAGATATACTGTACACTGTAAAGAATTAAAAAAACTGATACCGATGTGCCCGACCTGTGAGATATCGGCCTCGATTATTGTAAATTAGCCTATAGGTCATCCTGTTGCCACCTTTGTTCTACTTGTGCCTTCAGGCAACTGTTTCCGTTGAGTTCAATGTTACACTTCTCCTCTTGCTGATACTTTCTCACCCTGTGCTGTGCCCAGCCTGAGTGACTCAAAATGAAATGAAATGAAAATAATGTGCACATTGTCTTGGTCCGTTTCTCCTTTTCCCTGGCAGGTGTTGTAAAACGTTTCATTCTGTGCAGTAATTTATCCTTCTGGAAGGTGATTATGGGTCTTTTCCAGGGCATGCTTTCTCCAGCCAAGTTTTGTAGCTGTTCTCTCGTGTTGCATTTTGTTTCAATGTTGCTAGTCATTTGTAAATGTTTACACAAAGAAAGCCATCAAACTCATTCAGATTCTGATTGCAAATACAGTACTTCCTTATAGGTCCCACGTTCATCAGCATCTCGACAAAGTCTGACACTTTGTTCCATAGACTTGCTCGTAGTCCTACATAGTACTAGATCATCATTGGCTTCTCTAATTGGCAATCATTACCAGTAGCACTTATAAGGTCACTTTTTCTTCCCCGGTCAGTCAATTATTACATGTCAATTATGAAGGTCAAATGTGCCTGAGATTTCTTGACAGGGCAGCCCAGTTAGCACACCGGCTTCATAGTGCAGAGGTCGCCGGTTCGTGTCCCGGTCCGGCCTCCCTGTGTGGCATGTTCACCCGGGCCCGCGTGGGTTTTCTCCGAGTCCTCCGGTTTCCTCCCACACTCCAAAAACATGCATGGCGGGCAGATTGACCACTCCAAATTGTCCCTAGGTGTGAGTGTGAGAGTGACTGTTGTACGTCTTTGTGTGACCTGCGATATGCTGGCAACCAATTCACGGTGTCCCCCGCCTCGTGACCGAAGACAGCTGAGAGCAGCTCCAGCACCCCCCGCGACCCTAATGAGGAATAAGCGGTACGGAAATTGGATGGATGGATAGATGGATATCCTGACAGCACACAGTTTGTAGACGATTCCATCAGAAGTGCCCCAAAAAAAAGATGAAAATCAACAAATATGAGGCACCGGCTACCACACGGGCACAGACGAGGTACAACGTGTTGCCCACATGCAGGAGACCTTAGCTTGGACGTGGAGTATTACACAAGCCAATGCACCAGTCGTCAGTATTACATCAGAACTGTTTGAGAAGAAAAGGTAGCATTGTGATGCCAGGTGGCAACCCTCAGAGGGCTCCTTAAGACAATAAGCCATGATTTATCAGTCCTCCCCTCCAAACACAGACGGCAAGTCATCAGACCCAAAGGACCACCTTCGGATTACCTACCAAGTTTAAAGAAAACTAAAGATTTTGGGGGGAGTTGTTCTTTGCTGATTTTGCAATGAGCATGGGGGAGAAAAACTAAACACAAGATCAATTCGGCAATGTGATCCTCTTTTGATTCTGGCTGCCGTGTTGCACTCATGCTTGTTAGCAACAAAAAGACAGTGTGCAGCACCAAGCGCTCAGGTTGTGCTGTTTGTTCAAACGTCTGAGATAAATACTTGCTTTGATATTCGAACGGCCTTCGCATAATTCTTTTTGACATTACATTGTGGGCCGTTTGAGGAAATTAGACCGTATACACATAACACATTGCCACTCTTTATGTAAAGTCAGAATAGGTTGTTTTAGTCTTTTAGTATTTACAAAATAATTGTGTTTCGCACTTACACAGCTAGCTTTCTTGTTTGTATGTTTCAAAATTTATTAATAAGCATAACTGAGAAACAATTTTTTGGTAGGATTAAACAGTTATATCTGCCCATAGATTATTTATTTATTTATTTATTATGTATTCATGTATTTAGTTTTTATAGATTATTTCATTGATTCATGTATTCATTTATTCATTTATCCATCCATCCATCCATCCATCCATCCATCCATCCAACTATCCGTTTTCCAGACCGCTTTATCCTCATTAGGATCTCGAGGGGTGCTGGAGCCTATCCCAGCCGTCTTCGGGCATTAGCTTGGATTGCTTGGCAGCCAATCGCAGGGCACACAGAGAGAAACAACCAGTCACTCTCACACTCACATCTAGTGACAATTTTTGAGTGTTCATTCAGCCTTCCATTCCAGTCTGTCTGTGTGTGTGTCTGTCTGTTTTTCTGTCTGTCCATCTCTCCGTCCATCCATCTGTTCGGCCGTCCAGCCGTCCATCAATCCATCCATCCATCCATCTGTTCGGCCGTCCAGCCGTCCATCAATCCATCCATCCATCCATCCATCCATCCATCCATCCATCCATCCATTTATTTATTTGACGAGTGCTGTGAAAGGATGTAAAAGCAATATGCATGAGTTGATGCATTCTTAAGGGCCCATTTTGGTAGACAGGTGTACGAGCGCTCGGCGTAAAAACTGGCAAATCTTCATTTTCACCTGAGGACAAGTCAGTGATTGGGAATTTGGCTTGTTTTGCCACAGTGCGTGTTTCGGCGAATCGAGGGCGTTGTTGAACACGGTGCATTTGACAATTTGTTGACGGAAAATATAGTACACTTTAGACCAGCTAAAAGCAAGTCTAAGTTGCGGCGCAGGTAGTGCATATTTGGGTGATATAATTGATTCTGAGCTCAATGAACGTGTGGTGGATGTCATTGTATTTCATTCATAAATATTACATTGCAAAAATGTATTATTATTATGATCATCTTAACTCATTCACCGCGATTCCCGAATTTACTCGGAAATTGAAAATATGCCATGGAGCACCATTTTTGAATTTGTTCGGGTTTTGGTTTTTCTGGTGAGGGGGCGACGTTAAAGCACCAGTCAGAGCTCTTTTCATGTTTTTTTCCCTTCCACAAGGGGGCAGCATTTGCCTTTTTCTACAACCACCCACACTTGCACCTCAATATTACTCCAGACCCAGTTTCAGATGACCACAACAGATCTATGGGTGTTGGGGATGACACATAGAGCGCACGATCGGAAGTTGGTCTCCAAGTGCCAACTAAGAGACCAACTTTACATTATCCATGAGTGTAGATCTTGCAGTTCCTTAATTCCATCTAAATATATATTGCGCGCCCTCATCTGCATCTCTTTGTGTGCTTAATTTAAAGATAATGAAGGGTAGCTGCTTCCAGTGGATGGCAAACAAGTCAGCAAAAAGCTGTGCAAACCCCCCCTCTACCAGCACCATTCAAGAAAATAACAAAATAATGAAAACTTCCATGCACGCAATAAGACTGCACTTAGTACTTGACTTGTGCAGGACATAAAAATAGGGCCTATATTAGACTTCACGTGAATGTATTTATTTATTTATTGTTCACTTTAGGCGTCCCGGTCGACAAGTGGTGAGTGTGTTGACCTTGCATTGCAGAGATCATAGGTTCAATGCCACCTTTGACTTTCCTGTGTGGAGGTTGTATGTTCTCCCCCGTGTTCTTTCTCCGGGTACTCCAGATTCCTCCCACATTCCCAGAACATGCATGGAAGGCTGATTTAACACTCTAAATTGTCCCTAGGTGTGACTGAGAGCACAGTGGGTTGCTTGTCTATGTATGCCCTGCGATGGTCTGGCAACCGGTTTAGCGCTTCGTCCAATTGACTTGTCCAATGCACACCCTGAGCTTCGTTGGTCATTTTGTTTTGACAATAGTTCATTTGGTCATGTAGATTTCAAATACAATTGCAGTAAACAGCAAATACATTTATGGATATTTTTTGTAATTTTGTTGCGACACTGTCAAATGGTTATATACTGTGTGGTCCACAGTTTGCATGCAGTTATGACATGATGTGATGATGAACACAATGCGTTCTTCATGAACTTCCCTGCTAATTCAACTGTGAAAAGGTAGGCTAATAAAAATGCTCAATGTTCACAATGTGACTAAGAGAGAAAGGATGTGGCGTGGGTGCGTTTTCCTCCTCCATCAGCCTTGAGAATTGACACTCCAAAGCATGTCCTTCAGATTTCCAAGTTAAAGAGCAATGGCATGGCCCTGAGAGTGTGAATAGTGCAGCTCTGACATGTCATGCGAGGTCCACATTTAAATGAACTTTTGTGATGTCCGTTATGTGTCCTCATTCAACTTTTCTTTTGTTCATGCCTTTGCTTCACATGCGCGCATTGTACAGTTTTGCCTTGTGAGATATCTTCGACGTCATACACGAAACGGAATGGAGAAATAACTTTATTTTTGGTCCTGAGAAAATAAAAATAAATTTTAAAATGGTCTCAAATTGAGAAATTCAAAGAGTTTTTGTCAGAAGAGACAACGGGTGATCTTTTGCACTTCTGTGAATTTGTTGGCCGTAAGATTTTGTTTCCTAAAATCAAATACGGACAAAACTTTGCTGCTGTGAAATGTAAATTTCTCCACTGCGAGACTAATAAAGGCAAATCCAATCCAATCCAATCCAAAACTATAATCCAAAACAAATACCTTATTTTCCGATGTATAAGGGGCACCTGAGTATAAGTCCCACGCCCAATGAATGGTGTATTTTCAAACTTTATCCATATACAGTGGGGCCTCGGTTTACGAACACCTTGCCTTACGAAATTTTCGGTTGACGAACGTTAAATTTATGAAAATTAAACCTTGGATTGAGCACTACTTTTCGGGATACACATGGAGTGCCGCCCCACCACGGCTGGTGGAGTAATCTTCGGCGGAAGAACACCAAAGCACACGACCGAACAGCGCCCCAGCGGGCCTACCTTTCCACACCCCCTTTCTATCAGTGCACACGTCAATCGTCTTCAACATTACTTTTGCTGTTATGGGACCGAAAAAGATCCCAGCCGAAGAAGACACAAAACAAAATTACAGTCGAGGAGTATTCATTCATCAAGGAGATCATTGAGAAACACGAACGAGGTGTGCTAAGTCCACCATTGCTATCCTCCTTCACAACAAAGCTTTACACAAAGGCTTTATTTACTCGATGCTTTCACGTGACTAATGACACCGAACTTGTCACGTGCGAGTTGACAGCTCGGGCGGGGCCGCCGCTCCTGCCCTCTGCCAGCTGCTGTCAATCCCCCAATCACCGACACTGGGACATGTAAACGAGTCGCTGTCACCAGTGCCAGACGATTACGACGCCTCGTGCCTCGCCAGTGCCTTGGACTTGCCAGCACAAGAGTTTGCTTCGCCCGAGGTGATTGTTAGCCACGATCACGTAACTTTGTTGACTTCCGGGATCGCGAGCTTTTGCACCCCTGTGTGCCATTTTATTTTTCCTTGCTTGATCGGCTGCACAGATCGCCCCCGCCCACCTACTCGCTGTACCCCTTTTTGGTTTCTTTTGTCGCGTTATTCCGGGTCCGTGGAATCATCGGACTCCTTTTTTTGTAATAAAATCTCTGCCAGCACCTTCGGGACTCGAAGTGGATGCAGATGACACCGAGGAGCTTGATGCTGACCGTAATGAGGTCCTCAACACAGAGGATTTTGATTTGCCTTCAAGAGGACAAGCAGAAGCAAGCCATTCAGGAGTTGTCATCTGAGGGCAATGAGGGGCAACATCAAGTGAGAGCATCGAGGCAATGTTGGATAAGTGGAATGATGTGCAGGCTTTTATTGAACAGTTCCATCCAGAAAAGACTCTGGCTATGAGAATCATCAACATGATGAATGATAATGTGATGCCTCAGTTTCGTAAGACCTTACTAGTCAGAAAGCAACAGGTGTCAATTAAGAGCCATCAACGACCATCACAAATGTCAATAAAGTGACCTTATTATACAGTGCAGTGTATTTCTTTCATTACAATACAATAGCACAATTGTTATACATAGAATATGGTATATTGTGTGTAGTTTTAAGGCTTATTTAGTTGAAAATTATTTATATTATATATATTTTATATATAGTTATATATATTTTATGGAGACCTGGGAACGTATTATTCTCATTTTAATGGTTTCCTATGGGAAATAAATTTTTGGGATACACACTTTTTGCCTTACACACTCTGTCTGGGAACCAATTAAGTTCGTAAGCCAAGGCCCCACTGTATAAGCATTGTTTGAAATAACGTCTGCCCGGAGGCCCGGGGCGTACAATTTTCAAAACGTCTCATCCCGGGTGACCGACAACTTCTTCGAGAAAGACAAAAAAGATTTTTTTCAAATCAAAAGTTTGTTTTATTCAATAAAGCAAAAGCTACAAGCAAACCGCTACAAGCCACATGGACTCCTCTTTCTAAGCGGCTTTCAAAACTATCAAGTACACTTTTCAGTCACGGTGTTGTCCGAAGCACAAAACAGGCTTCTGATTGGCTGCCGTGTCAAGTATGCAAAAACGAACGTTCGTTTGGCAATTTGGCATCCAATCAGAATCCTCTTTCGGACTATACTGTGACTGAAATGTGTACTTGAACACCACTTAGAAAGAAGAGTCCTCGGTTAGTCGTCTTATTGTGTTTCAATTTGTGAAAAATGGGGCAGGCAACTTTATGGCCGGGCAGACAACTTTTCAGACATGTCTTCCCGTGTTTCCGCTGACTTTGTGTCATGATTTTCAGACACTGATATAAGGCGCACCGGACTATAAGGCGCACCTTCAATGAATGAAACAACTTTTATATATATTTACAATATATCAATATATCAAAAGTTTTCCCAAATATAAGGCACACCACTTTACAGTATAATGCTACAGTAGAGGCTGGGATAAGTCAGTGGCTGCTTACAGTTGTTGTGAGACCTGTTGTGCCTAAATATTACTTACATACATAAAGGCACACCTGTGTATAAGGCGCTGGGTCATCTTTTGAAGAAAATGAAGGCTTTTGGGTGCGCTTTATACATTGGATGATCTTTATTCACTTTCAGTGACAGTGGTCACTACAGTGGACAGCCTATCATGTTGACAGGTTGCAGGTTATCATTATTAGAACAAGAAAGGATTTACATTCAGTCCCACTTTTATTGGGTGGAAGGATGGATATGATCCGGGAATAAATCATTCACTTTGGATTACATGCAACATTATTTTAAAACATGATACTTTGGGCTGAAGTGAGTGTGATGCTTTTCAGTGATCAGTCGACGACCAATCGTGGGCGTATACCCCACTTCTCGAGAAAAGTCCATGTGAACAGGCTCAAGCTCACCTGCAACTCTAATGACCACAAACACTTGACAAATGAAAAATGTAATGAAAAAATAATGGATTAATTTGAAGAAAATAGGTCATATCCCAGTTTTTAGGCTTCCAGGTAAACCACAATGATTACCGTGTTTTCTGGTGTATAAGGCGCACCACCAATGAATGTTGTACTTTAATTTTTTTTTCCATATATAAAGCGCACTGGACTATTAGCCGCACCTTCTATGAATGAAAAATGTTTTCCAATATAAATAGATCAAAATTTTCCAAATATAAGGCACACCACATTACAAGGCACGACATTAGAGGCTGAGGTTACGCACTACTTCTACAGGGGGTAATGGAGTTGATTGCTGCTGACAGTAGTTGCAAGACCTGTTGAGGCTCAATATTACTTCACATATAAGGCACACCTGTGTATAAGGCGCAGGGTCATCTTTTGAAGAATATGAAGGCTTTTGGGTGCGCCTTATACACCGGAAAATATGTTATACTTTCAGGCATTAAACGTGGTCTGATTTTTGATAAAACAATGCTGAAATGACAATATTTGTGTGTGTGTGTGTGTGTGTGTGTGTGTGTGTGTGTGTGTGTGTGTGTGTGTGTGTGTGTGTGTGTATGTGTGTGCATGTGTGCGTTTGTGTGTGTGTGCGTGTGTGTGCGTGTGTGTGCGTGTGTGTGCGTGTGTGTGTGCGTGCGTGCGTGTGTGTGTGCGTCTGTGTGTGTGTGTGTGTGTGTGTGTGTGTATGTGTGTGCATGTGTACGTTTGTGTGTGTGTGTGCGTGTGTGCGTTTGTGCGTGTGTGCGTGTGTGTGTGTGCGTGTGTGTGTGTGTGTGTGTGCGTGTGTGTGTGTGTGTGTGCGTGTGTGTGTGTGTGGTGTGTATGTGTGTGCATGTGTGCGTTTGTGTGTGTGTGCGTGTGTGTGTGTGTGCGCGTGTGTGTGTGTGCGTGTGAGTGTGTGTGTGTGTACGCATGTGCGTGTGTATGTGTGTGTGTGTGTGTGTGTGTGTGTGTGTGTGTGTGTGCGTGTGTGTGTGTGTGCGCGTGTGTGTGTGCGTGTGCGTGTACGTGTGTGTGTTTGAGCGCATGTGTGTACACATGCACAGCCACGGGGATGAGAGTAGGGAAGGAGGGACGAGAGGCCTTAATAGCTGACGCAGGCGCAGGAGGCTGCCCTGCAGAGTTACGAGTCAGAAAAGATTAGCGTCCTGTGACGCCGGGAACAGAATGGCTTTTGTTTCCTTCGGCGTAATGAGCTCAAGCGGGCACATCACAGCAATCAAGACACCAGACGTTATCACATTATATTATCCACACTCACACAACCACCTGTTTTGTTCATGGAGGAGCACTTGTGAGCTTCACCTAGCTTTTGTGGCTCTCATAAAAAGTTCCTCATTTGAGCCTTTCAGCGTGCTTGTAAATACCACTGCCGATGTACTCCAGCACGCTCAAGGGCAAGATTCTACCATGCTCAGCTTTGACTGGCACTGTTTGGTAGACTGGCTGTGGTTTGCCTTGGTGGACAATATTTCCTTACTTATTATTTTTGTTCGTGGTTTATCTGTTGTACTGTTGTACTGTTTTTTTTTGTCCTGTTGCTGTTATAATAAACAGCTAAAATTGAAACCTGGAAAATAGACAATAGGAAGCAATTTAGCATTGATAGCATTGCTAGAGTTATGACCACTGATGATAATAATGAAAAAAATAAGGAGAAGAAAAAAATCTATCTATCCCACCTGACTATGTGTTATATCACCCGTGTCAAAGTCAAGGCCCGGGGGGCAAATTTGGCCCGCCACATCATTTTATTCGGCCCGCAAAAGCAAATCAAAGTTGAAATTCCATGATGCTTGCTGAAGCCCAAACCAAAATTTGAAATTGTCCTTGGTAAACCACAATAACAGTCATTATTCTTGACTTCAGATTTGAAAACAAGTCATTCATCAATTTGTTGTGTGCTCTGTATGTAATATGTAGAGGGGATGAAGCATTCTAATGGCTTCCCCAAATTCATAACAATCCTTGAGCAGAAACCGTAACTACAATGTGACCCGTGGCAAAAAGGTTAGTTTGACAACCTTGGGTTAGATTGACTGGTTGTCAACCATTAGAATGACAAACAATAATGATAATAATACAGTACAAACCCCACAAGGTTCTTTTGACATTTCCCCATTTCATCCTGCTAAAACGTTGAACATTTCCAAGAGACTTAAAGTGCCTATTGATAAAACTTTTCCCTATAGCTAACTACAAGCAGATACTTGCTTGTAGTTAGTTACAAGGACAAGTGTCCACCTGATCATGACTAATTTATGAACTTTTTGGGGTATTTCACCAGGGCAAAGTGGACATGTTAAACCAAACAAGACCCAGCTCAATTCAAAATCTAATGAAAATGTCAAAATCAAACCACAAAAATGCTTTTTTTCTAAAACTACCCACCACTACTTATTTCACAAACACTTCAGAGTAGTGTGTAGGACATGCCAAAGTAACATACACCCAAAGACAAAACATGTATCAAATGACCAAAAAGCATGTTACAATTTATTTCCATGTACTATAAGTGTCATTCGTCGCCATATTTTCTGTCTAACGGACTTATTCTGAGGAGGATATTAATGGGCCCTTTTAATGATATTGACGCAGTCCGACAGAAGATAAACAGCTCTCGAATAGATGCGGCAAAATGCGACATGAATGCAATCTGCAGCTGCAATAAGAAGCATATTGCATTGCGTCATGAGAAAAAAAAAACATTTTGAAATTGTCCCGTTGAAATTCACTGTCTTCTCTATTGTATTTCGATATCCTTACTATAATTACATTTTCTTTCATCAGATTTTCTTTCATTATTTTTTTTATCATAGTTAATATCAAATCTCCACTTTCTTGACTGATTTATGCTGAAGTCAGAAATGGTCATAAAACAGTCACATTTTAGGCGAAATCAGTTTGATTAATTTCCAGACATCCACTTGGAATACTTCTGAAGATGGATTCCTACCTTTCACAATCAAAACATGATAACTGTGAAGACTGATTGTTTTGATATACTGTCGCTCTTGCATTGGCTCTCATTAGGTGGTGAAGGTACTTAATTTTCCTCGCCATTCTTCACAAAATGATGTGGACCATCTTCCAAAAATAAGTCAACATCTTGCCCTGGTGCTGTCCTACCTTTAACTTGACTTGCTTGGAGGTCCAGCGGACACCAAACGAAGAAGACTAGTCCCAATTTGAAAAGCATGGCGGGTTAGTTTTCCGAGGTGGTATACAGGATATCCAGGATGTGTACAAGTGTCCTCATCAATGCCGTTCAAGTTCCTGGGTGCCTCACCGGGGTCCTGGTGGACAGGAGTGACGGCTGCATGGATGGACGAGTAGAGGGAGCAGAAGAGTGGGGTGGAACAGCAGCGATAGGGTGGGACACGCTCGGAATCCAGGCTCAAGTTTGGCTTCACTTCCCGTCAGAGCAACAACAGTGATGAGGTAAAAACAGCAGATTCTTTTTCGGGTCTAATCTCTTTACCTTCTTCTCGCGTTTTGTAATCCGCCACGTGGCCGCCTGGCCTCATCCTGTTAGTCGCCTTCTGGACACGAGCAAAACCTGTCAGCTGACCACACGTTTGGGCCACTTCCAAACAACCTGCTGGATGGCACCGCCCACTTCGTTCTGGCCTCGGTCCTGCCTGGCCCCTCGTCCTGCTGTGACAAAGTGAGGAGCAAAATGGGACAGAAGGCCTTTATTTTTGCAAGCACACAATGAGCTTTAGTCCCACTCCTTACACAAGCAAACGTGTGATCTGGAATACTGTGCGTCCCACGAGGTAATGCATGCTGGTGGATGATGTCAATTCCAAATACAGTAGTGATATATACAAACAAATTCCTCCATAGACTCTTTGTTGCGACCCTGAAACGGAAAATCCATCTGTCTCTGGGCAATAGGCGGGGGACACCTTAAACCGGTTACCAACCAATCACAGACCATCCAACAACCATCCATGCTCATACTCACACTTTGGGACAATTTTGAGTGTTCAATCAGCCTGTCATGTATGTTTTTGGAATGTGGGAGGAAACTAGAATACCTACAAAAAAACCACAAAGGTACTGGGAGAACATGCAAACTCCAAACAGGAAGGCCAGGGTTGAAATTGAAGCCGTGACGTGTGAACCACCCATGCCCTCCGAGACACTTCTTCTTTTGTTTATTACTGTTTTTTGATGTTTGTTTTTATTCTCTATTTGTATTTCTATTTTTAATAGTTATTACGATATTGTTTTTTTGTTTCTTTCATTAAGGTATCTCCCTTCTGAATTTTCATTTGTGCGTGTGTGTGTGTGTGTGTGTGTGTGTGTGTGTGTGTGTGTGTGTGTGTGTGTGTGTGTGTGTGTGTGTGTGTGTGTGTGTGTGTGTGTGTGTGTGTGTGTGTGTGTGTGTGTGCGTATTCCTTAGAAAGGGTGTGTGAAAGTGACTGCTGAACTGTGTTCCAAAACAATCCTAAAATCTTGAATGTGTCGTACAGTGCTGACAACAGTTTTAAGTACACAACTATTAAAACATCGATGAGAAGGTTTCTTCAGCCGTCATCTGTACAAAAGTGGAAAAAAAAAAAAAAAAAAAAACTATTAAAACAGTGTAAATGTTTGTGGCATTCCAGACTCCTTTAATTGCTTTTGGTTTCATTTCTATCTGTCTGTGTGTCATTGTTTGTTCACGTCCTAAGCAAAACAACAACAACATCATCGCTTTGGCAGCGTGACACAAACGTGTTGCCGTGCGGCCTTGACTGTCATCGGGGCGTATCGGGGTGGGAAAGCTCCGTGAGGCTGGTCTCCGCCCTCATCTCCTCCCGTGAAGAGGATTAGCCGCTCATGTTAGTTGCTAACAAATTGCTGCTGTTAATAAACCTCTTCAAGAGCAGCTTAATCCCTCTTGGCACTTTTCTGACACACTAATCTCAATTTGGAACCAGCGAGGGATGTGACGCAATGCGTTACAATGTGAAGCGATACAGTATTTAATTGCTGCTATGTGCTTACTTGCATGGCGCCCATGTCCGTGTTAACTCTGTACGCGCATTGTCTAACTTCATTTGTCATTTGGGATGTATATGTCTATTCATTTTCAATTGAGCTTGTCCTCAATAAGGTTGCAGATGAGCTGCCACCTACTTTAAAGTGAGAGGTGGAGTCAACCCCAAATTGGTTTCCAGCCAATCGCAAGGCACTGGGGCCTCATGTACAAACAACTTGTCATACACACTCACATTCATACCTAAGAAAGATTTGAAATATTTATTTTACCTAATAAGCAAATTCTTGTCAGTGAATTTGAATGTTATAGAAAAAAATAATCTCATGTTTCAGCAAACGTATTTCATACAATTTTGCTCCCGCACACACAGCCCCAAAGATTACGTGAGTAGCCTGTAGGCTCACTCATCTAAAAAAAAAAACTCATCAATGGTGGGACATTGTGATTTTCTTCAAAAGTTGCAGAAGAAATCAGATGAGAATGTGGCAAGTGCAATTATTTGTCATCTTTAGGAATACAATTCACATTTGACTAATGTCAATGCATATCTATACAATAAATATCAAGGTTAAATGTTGAGGTGGATAGAAATGCTTCATCATGATGCATACATTCTGTCAGCCTTTGTAATTATGTTTATTGTGATCATAAAATTCTGAAAGCGGCATTAGCTCCTATTGTTCTTTATAAGAGAGTAATAATCATGGATTTTCTGGAACCTAACCTCCGTCATTTATGAAGAAACTGCTTTGTTTTTTTTTTTCTATCATGTGGTAAATATATTGCAGCAGAGGGCATTAGACGGTCACATTGTTCATGTTTTGACCTGTACTGCACGACTGAATTAATTCATCGTCATCGGAATTGTTCAAGTGCACCGGATATGCAGCAATTGTACATTTAATGTGTGTCCGTCTTGCGAACTGTGAACTGTTTCCTTAATTGTAATCTTAAGGATCCAAAATATTTGGAGGCATTCAAAATTTTATTCAAGTACTTTGTGATTTTAGTTTATTGTATATTTATGCTTTAGAGTTCATCCTCAAATTAAAATATTTTGTTCAAGAGGTCAAATCAATGGCAGGCCGTGCATGTCACTCCTAGGCCTTCAGTAGTGCTCCGTCTGAATCACTCCACAGCTGCGAGTGTCAAGTGATTTCCTACAAGTCCACTAGAGGGTACCGTTGGCCAGGAAATAACTGATGGAGAAACTTAAGAAATACTGTATTAAACCATTTTTACTATGAACATGTGTATTCATGACATCCTTATAAAATTGCAATATTATTTGCTATTTATGTGAGCTTAACCCTTACAAAACAAAAATATATTTTCCACTACATCAATGTAATATATTATAATATAAAAATATATTGTTTTCAATGGTATTTCCCCATATATTATATATTGTCAAATCATATATTGTTCAATATATTTTTATACAGTGTAATATATTGCAAAATATGCAAATGATTACCGCTTTCCATATATATTGCAATATATTCAAACATTCTGCTACAACAGCATCTGTGGAAAAGAAAAACATTGATTATACCCATCCCAGTCATCTTGCTTAATTGTCAGTGGCGTCCTAGGACAATTTTTGCCTGGGAAAATGGCTATGAATATGGCCCCCCTACTGGGATTGTGACGTATCAACAGTGTGTCTGTGTGCGCGTGCGTGTGTATGTGTCCTCCTGCAACTATTCTGAAGTAAACGTCACCATTTTTTTCAAATCCCCTTTCAATAACTTTACAATTTAATTTCCCTTAATGTCACTTCTAGTAACCACCAATTAGATTTTCTGAAGCGATTGAGAATTTTATTTTTAACGTTTTTAAGACCCTAAAAAAATGAACATTTAAAGTTATCTATTCAACAAAAACAAGTATGCAGCAACTGAACAGAAACCACCCACCAACTCAATAATATTGAAATGAACAGGCTGTAGGTTTATTTATCGCACTGACACTTTGAGAAAAGGTGTTTTGAAACAAAAATAGGGCATGCGGAAAGATTAAGCCCTACATAATCAAATTACAGACTTTTTGAAGCTTTAAATTGGGACATGAAACATTTTATGTTAATTAAGGCATTTATAATTATGTATGTGGGATAGAACACCTTCAAGGCAAAAACAAATGTAAAATTTTCTGATTGTTTTCAGAACAATATTAGGCATTTACTAACCATACATTTCATTGATTTTGATTAGAGATGGAACCAGTTGCAATAATCAGTGAATTTTTTTCACATATATATTTTTTCAAATTTAATGTTGAGTGAAAATAAGTAGCACCTGTGTCTTGCTTTTCTTCAATCTCTTACTATTGGGGTAAAGGTTTACGGCAACACAAAATTTAAAAGCCTGACGCTGCAATTAAACAACAGAAAGACGTGTTGAGGACCCTGAGGACATGCTGCTCAAACAAACCACGTTCATTTTCTGGATAACCAACAGGAAAGTTATCCCCCTGGCAGAAATGCTACGAAGCTAGAGTACATCTGACTGATTAATTTACCTAGCAAGGCTTGAAGTTTCCTTGGGTCCAGAGCCTGCCGCCGCTCAGCACTGGGGTCCAATTTGCTCAACCCGCCTTTAAGGTTGGATTTCAGGAGGACTTCGAGATCAAAGAGTCCCATTAATAGCACCCGTGCCATCCCATTGGCTGTGGTACATGTTTTTGCAGTCTCCCAACAATGTGAGGAAACTGTGACACTGTCCGTTCCGATTTTCACCTGATGTGAATGAAAGCAATGTAAATCCATGAACAAGGAAATAAGGAAAGTCACTCCAATCTTTAGAATGCATAGATGAAGAAGAAACAAACATTTCAAAGACATTTGATGCCAATAATGTGTTAAGTTTTAATGTTAGAGATGTAATAATTATGAAATACATACTTGTGAGGGTTTCACGGGTGTGCAAACTGATGTTTCACCCGGACAACCATTCTCAGCACCACATTCATCCGCATGTTGAGTAGGACGGCTGTCAACTTCTACGCTGGTGGTGTGAATTGAGATAAGTTTTCTCACCTCCCTTAACAATGTTGGAATTTCTGAGAAAGAATAATGAATACAAACTTATACAGATGGCAACTATAATGTAATGGGCATATTACACTGTAACCATGAAGACCGATATCCTCCGAGGAGCTACAAAAAGGGCCTATCGTGACAAGTATAATAAGAGGAACATGTTATGGGATTGACAGATACTTTATGTACGATAGCTGTAACGGGTTTGCTAACCTATGGTTTATTTACAGCAACAATCTGTGTAAATGATGCAGACAGTGATTGATGGTTGACACACGCACAATCACATAGACAATTTGAAACCTCAATTACTCATTATTATGTGTGTGTGTGTGTGTGTGTGTGTGTGTGTGTGTGTGTGTGTGTGTGTGTGTGTGTGTGTGTGTGCGCGCGCGTGTGTGTGTGTGTGTGTGTGTGTGTGTGTGTGTGTGTGTGTGTGTGTGTGTGTGTGTGTGTGTGTGTGTGTGTGTGCGTGTGTGTGTGTGTGTGATTCTTGGAACATGCTCTGTGAATGCAGCATACATGGTCTATATATATATATATATATATTACACACAGGTATATTGTGTATGTATGAAATATCCAATACTTGCCCTTAACTACAATGTGGCGCAGTTTGGCATTTTCTTCTTGTAAATTCTTGATCTGGCTCTGCTGATCTTTTGTCAAATCATAGGTTTCCTGGTTCGATGATTCTTCGGTACCAGGGCTGGATTGACTGTGCCCTGAAAGTATTTCCTCTTCCATTCGTCTTTGAGCTGCTACTTTGGTTTTTTTTTAAAGGGAAGATATTTTTTTTTAATTATTATTATGGCATAAATGTTACATAATCTGACAACTCTAGATTACCTGTTTTGGATATTCAGTGCCAGAGGCTTTGTCACTGGCACTGCCTTCACCAAAGAAAATGCGTTTTCCTTTTCTCATCCTGTATATCTCCGAGCTGAATTCTGGCGAGTGAATCTCACGCTCAGCAGCTCTCAGTATAGCCTCTCTTTCTACACAAATTTAGAAGGATATATTTCTATCAAATTTGATTTCTAATACTGTAGAACAAATATTTATGTCCCAATTTTACACTGCAAAATGGTGAAATATGGGATACACATTTTAATAGCTTGACCTCTGTACAGAACAAAAAAACAATTTGAAGGAACTAATCGGAAAGACAAATTTGAGAGTGTAAGAAAGACTTACCTGCTAACTGTAGAATTAAAGCCAATTCGACCGGCCATCCATTCACCGGTTTCTTGGTGTTTGTCGTTCGACATTCTACTAGATAGTTCTTGTCAGTAGTGGCTGGGTCAAAGTCAATTATCCAGCTCAGTGGAACGATGCTGGTTTTGTCTTTGTCAGGCCCTTTGGCCCAACTGACAAGTGCAAACCTATATTTTGACATTTCCACAAAAGACAGTATCACTTCTGTTTTCTTGTGTGATAATTGCGCCCAAATAAATTGATTTGAAGTTCTCCCGCTCCTTTTACGAGCCTAAACTATTCGAGGTTTTTCAGCAGAGGGCGGGCTTTAAATATCGCGAGGGTTGGTTCGTGATTACTGTTTTGCGCATGCTCCATATACGCCAAGCATTCTAGTAAATGACTCGTGTTTTTATTTTTTTTACTGCGTCTTTTTCCAAACCACAACCGACCAACGAAAGTTAGAGAGTGCTTTTTCATCACGATTGGAGTAAAACAAAAGTAGAAAATGGACCGACTTCGACTGAAAAGGAAATATATCCTCTTGGGTGCTCATCATATGGATATTCCAAGAAGAACAAGACGTTTGTGGAAGAAAAGGTTCGTATTTTTCATTGAATTATGGCTATACAGAACACGGCAAAGCTAACTGTTTCAAACATCTTAATACTGATTTTATACAGAAGAAAAATGGGCAGCGATTATAAGAATAGCGATGGTGTTAACACTTGTAAGACTATTTTCACGTTAATGTTATTTTACTCAAGCAATAAAGGCATATCCAATCCAATCCAATCCAATGTACGTGTTTCCTCAGAGATGAATCAGACGGATTGACTCATGAATTGAAACATAAAAATGAATCTATTTTGTATTTTATTTTAACTCAGGAAAGCAATGAGAGATGAAAAGATTGATGATCCCGAGCAGGATCTGGTAAGTAATGAACTTTGAGAATACGTCTGTGTAGGCTCTCAGTCGTACAGGAGTGGTCCATCGATGAGAAGGTTTCTTCAGCCGTCATCTGTACAAATTTGAAGGTTTCGGCGTTTCGCCTCCTATCCAAGAGGCTTCGTCAGCGAACTAAAGTCTGACTGGTCGTATCGGCCCTATTTCTATATCCCTAGGGATATATATATATATATATATATAAAGACGACCCCGCCATCCACGAGTCTCCTGCTGCCTTGCGGGTTAGGCTTTATAAAGCCAAAGGCTCATGGGAGCGGAACCTCCCAAGGCGGTTTGGTGGTGAACCCCACCCCCCGTCCGGCAGCTCCTATGGGAGTAAACCCGAAATCAATCCGGTAATGGCGCACCTAAGGCGGTCTGGTGGCGAACTCCGCTACCTCTCCGGCAGCTCCTGCGACCATACTGACCCCAAATTGTATCAGCTCAGCTGTTCCTTTGGTCCAGTCAGCGTGGTGGAGAGGGGGAGCAAGTTGCATGGGCGACAACCTGCTCTCCATAATACACCGCCCAGGCACACTGTCCACACCACAACACAACACAACACAACATAACAACATACACCTACACTCACACCCACACCTGGAGAGGATACTCCAGCTGCGTCCTCCAACGATGACGTTGAAACAAATCGGGAAGCAACAGTTTACCGGTTATAAGCCATGTAGATTGGCGTAGTTCATGGCGCCAGGGGTTGCTTCTGTCGGTGGGAGAGACCATCGTGTCTCATTGGACACTACCGCCCGCCTTAAGCTGGGCAGCCCTCAGCCAATAAGGTGTTGTCCCGTCACCGTCTGCTATCCTTAGAGGGTACCTAGGGAATGGGACAAAATCCGAACGGCAGTTCGTTAAACAAAGTACCAGGCACCTTTGATTTTGCCAGAAACGGAAATGGAAACAAAAGGAAAAAGAAAACCCCCACTCTTAGACTTGGATGCTGGAACGTCCGCACAATGCTACCAGGACTCACAGAAGACCTTCAGGATATCAGTGACACAAGGAAAACGGCTGTCATCAACAACGAGCTCAAGAGATTGAACGTCGACATAGCGGCTCTGCAGGAGACCCGCTTAGCTGACTCGGGCACTCTGAAAGAAAAGGACTACACCTTCTTCTGGCAAGGGAAAAACCCTGAGGGGCACAGGCATCACGGAGTTGGCTTTGCTGTAAAGAACAGCTTGCTGAATAAGGTAGAACCAGGCAGCAAAGGCACAGAGCGACTCCTGACCCTCCGCCTCAACACCACAGAAGGCCCTGTCACCCTCATCACTGCGTATGCCCCGACCTTGTCAGCTAGCCCAGAGGCCAAGGACGAGTTCTATGAGCGCCTGTCGTCCATCCTAAGGAACATCCCCGTCACAGAGCGAGTTGTCCTGCTGGGTGACTTCAACGCCAGAGTGGGTGCAGACAACGAATCATGGCCATCTTGCATCGGGCATTTTGGAGTAGGAAAGATGAACGAGAATGGACAGAGACTGCTTGAGCTCTGCACTTACCACAGCTTGTGCATCACCAACTCATTCTACAAGACCAAATTCCAGCACAAAGTCTCTTGGAGACACCCCCGCTCCAAACACTGGCATCAGCTGGATCTTATCCTTGTCAAGCGAACAGCCATCAAGAATGTCCTCCACACACGGTCTTACCACAGTGCAGACTGCGACACAGATCACTCCCTGGTGTGCTGCAAGATCAGGCTGATACCAAAGAGATTCCACCACTCAAAAAAGCAAGGGAATTCTCGCATTGATGTCAGTAAGATGTCCCAGCCAGATCTTGTCCAGCAATTCTCAGAGGCCTTCAAAAACGAGTATGACGTCCATCTCCAGAACAAAGCTACATCTATGTTTGCCACAGACAAGTGGGAAACCCTGCGACACACCATCCACAAAACTGCACTGGCTACCTTTGGGAAGAAGACAACGAAGTCACCTGACTGGTTTGAAGCCAAGTCGGCTGAGATGACCCCCGTAATTGAAGCCAAGCGGGCTGCATTTGCAGAATACGAACGGATGCCCAATGAAAGGAACCTGCAGATCCTTAGATCAGCTAGAAGCAAGGTTCAACGCACTGTCAGACTCTGCGCCAATGACTACTGGACAGAGCTCAGTTAAAACATCCAGACAGCAGCTACAAATGGCAACATCAGAGGGATGTATGATGGCATATAAACGGCAATGGGACCAACACCAAGCAGAACTGCCCCTCTGAAATCTTCAACAGGGGAAGTGATCACAGATCAGGCACAGCAGATGCACCGCTGGGTGGAACACTACTCAGAACTCTACTCCAGAGAAAACATGGTAACACCCTTAGCCCTGGATAACATAGAGTGTCTGCCAGTCATGGAAGAACTGGATGTAACACCAACAGAAGATGAGCTCAGTAAGGCCATAGATAGTCTGGCCTCCAGAAAAGCCCCTGGCAATGACAGCATCCCTCCTGACCTCCTCAAGAGCTGCAAGTCAACCCTACTCCACCCCCTGCATGAACTCCTATGCCTGTGCTGGGAAGAAGGTGCCGTACCACAAGACATGCAAGATGCCGAAATTGTCACCCTATACAAAAACAAAGGAAAGAGAAGTGACTGTAACAACTACAGAGGGATCTCTCAGCGTCGTAGGAAAGGTCTACGCTCGGGTCCTCTTAGCTCGCCTTCAAAAGCTGGCAGAACGTGTCTACTCAGAATCACAGTGTGGCTTCCGAGCTGGTAGATCCACAACGGACATGGTCTTCTCACTCCGACAATTGCAAGAGAAGTGCAGAGAACAAAACCAGCCACTGTACATTGCGTTCATCGACCTCACCAAAGCCTTCGACCTCGTCAGCAGAGATGGACTCTTCAAGGCCCTCGCAAAGATTGGCTGTCCCCCCAAACTGCATAGCTTGATTGAATCATTCCATACTGACATGAAAGGGACTGTACAGTTCAATGGAAATCTCTCTGAGCCTTTTGGCATCCGCAGCGGCGTCAAGCAAGGCTGTGTGCTCGCTCCAACACTCTTTGGGATCTTCTTTTCTCTTGTTCTAAGGCATGCCTTTGGAACATCCCATGAGGGAATCTACCTCCGCACAAGATCAGATGGCAAACTTTTCAATCTAGCTCGCCTGAAAGCCAAGTCGAAAGTTCGTGAGATCATCATCAGAGACATGCTGTTTGCTGATGACGCTGCAGTGGCAACTCACCAGCAGTCGGAGCTGCAATCATTGATGGACTGCTTCTCTCGAGCTTGCAAAGACTTTGGACTGACCATCAGCCTGAAAAAGACCAATGTGCTCGGGCAAGATACCCCATCAACACCAGTCATCAACATCGATGACTACGAACTTGAAGTCGTCCACCAGTTCACCTACCTTGGGTCCACCATCACTGACAACCTCTCCCTTGACACAGAATTAGACAAGAGGATTGGAAAGGCTTCTACAACACTCGCCCGACTCACAAAACGAGTGTGGACAAATCATGATCTAAACATGAAGACAAAGATGGCCGTGTACAATGCCTGCGTCCTCAACACCCTGCTCTACGGCAGTGAAACATGGACCACACATGCAAGCCACGAAAAGAGACTCAACTCATTTCACCTGAGGAGCCTTCGCTGCATTCTCGGCATTTCTTGGCAAGACAAGGTGACAAACATTGAAGTCCTATCCCGTGCAGGTCTACCCACCATGTACACCCTGTTGAGGCAACGTAGACTACGCTGGCTGGGCCATGTGCATCGAATGGAGGATGGCCGCATTCCCAAAGACATCCTTTATGGGGAGCTTGCCGCAGGGAAAAGAAACACCGGCCGCCCCCAACTGAGGTTCAAGGATGTGTGCAAGAGAGACATGAAGAGCCTAAAAATCAACACAGAATCCTGGGACGATCTAGCCTCAGACCGCTCCAGCTGGAAAAGCACGCTCCACTTTCGGCTGCAGGACGGCGAGAAAGAACTGACAAAAAAGGCAGCGGAGAAACATGCACGCAGAAAGAATTCCGCAGCCAACAAACCGGGACCACCACGAGCAAACAGACCAACAGCATTACACATATGTGACTCCTGCGGCAGGAACTGCCACTCTCGTATCGGGCTCTTCAGCCATAGGAGGCACTGTACAAGCAAAACAACATATGACAGTCATCCATGGTCAGCCATGACCGATGGAGGCCGACGATATATATATATATATATATATATATATATAGCTGCTGATGGATGGGACTCACCCAGGATGGCTAACCGAAGGGCGAACAATCCTGATCATGAAGGATTCCTCAAAGGGTGCAGTTCCTTCCAACTATCGGCCAATAACCTGTCTCTCCACAACATGGAAGCTCATGTCAGGCATCATTGCGGCTAAGATAAGTGGACACATGGATCAATACATGAGCAAAGCACAGAAAGGCATTAGTAGAGATACTAGAGGTGCCAAACATCAGCTGCTGGTTGACAGAACAGTCGCTCAAGACTGCAGGTCCCGACATACCAACCTGTGCACAGCCTGGATTGATTACAAGAAAGCATATGACTCGATGCCACACACATGGATCACTGAATGCTTGGAGTTGTATAAGGTCAACAGGACCCTGAGAGCCTTCGTTGCAAACTCGATGAGGATGTGGAAAACCACACTTGAAGCCAATGGCAAGCCACTAACGAAAGTGTCCATCAAATGTGGCATATATCAAGGTGATGCACTCTCCCCACTGCTGTTCTGCATAGGACTGAACCCCCTCAGCCAGATAATCGCCAAGACAGGCTATGGATACCGCCTCAGAAATGGAGCTACGATCAGTCACCTCCTCTACATGGATGACATCAAGCTGTATGCTAAGAGCGAAAGGGACATAGACTCCCTGATCCACACAACCAGGATCTACAGCAGTGATATCGGAATGTCATTCGGGATGGAGAAATGTAGTCGGATGGTGACTAAGAGGGGCAAGGTAGTCCACACTGAAGGGGTCTCACTCACTGAAGGAACAATAGCAGACATTGAAAACAGCTACAAGTACCTCGGTATACCACAGGCCAATGGCAACCTCGAATTAGCAACAAGGAAAGCGGCTACGACCAAATACCTCCAGCGGGTGAGGCAAGTCCTCAGAAGCCAGCTCAATGGCAAGAACAAGACCCGGGCAACAAACAGCTATGCCCTGCCAGTGATCAGATACCCTGCAGGAATAATAAGGTGGCCAAAGGAAGAGATTCAGACCACGGATGTTAAGACCCGAAAACTCCTCACCATGCACGGAGGGTTCCATCCCAAGTCCAGCACCCTGAGACTGTACACAAGCCGTAAGGAAGGAGGCCGGGGACTAGTGAGTGTGAGAGCCACTGTCCAGGATGAAACATCCAAGCTCCATGAATACATCAAAGAGAAGGCTCCAACGGATGATGTACTCAGAGAATGTCTCTGTCAATGGGGAACAGAGGATGAGGTGCTGGAAGAGGGACAATCATGGGAGGAAAAGCCCCTACACGGGATGTACCACCGAACCATAGCAGAAGTGGCTGATCTCAAGAAGTCCTATCAGTGGCTAGAGAGGGCTGGCCTAAAGGACAGCACAGAGGCACTCATCCTGGCTGCCCAAGAGCAGGCCCTGAACACCAGAGCCATAGAGGCAGGGATATACCACACCAGACAAGACCCAAGGTGTAGGTTGTGCAAAGAGGCACCTGAGACAATCCAACACGTAACTGCAGGGTGTAAGATGCTGGCAGGGAAAGCCTACATGGAGCGCCATAACCAGGTGGCTGGCATAGTCTACCGAAACATCTGTGCGGAGTATGGACTGGAAACCCCAAGGTCAAAATGGGAAACACCTCCCAAGGTGGTGGAGAATGACCGAGCAAAAATCCTGTGGGACTTCCAGATACAGACTGACAAGATGGTAATGGCCAACCAACCAGATATCGTGGTCATAGATAAAGGGGAAAGGAAAGCCGTTGTCGTGGATGTAGCGGTCCTGAGTGATGGGAACATCAGAAAGAAGGAACATGAGAAAATCGAGAAATACCAAGGGCTCAGAGAGGAGCTGGAGAGAGCCTGGAAGGTAAAGGTGACAGTCGTGCCTGTGGTGGTCGGAGCACTTGGGGCAGTGACCCCCAAACTCGACGAGTGGTTGCAACAGATCCCGGGAACAACATCGGATATCTCGGTCCAGAAAAGCGCAGTGCTGGGAACAGCACGGATACTGCGCAGAACCCTCCTTCCTGGCCTCTGGTAGAGGACCCGAGCTGAAATGGGGACAGACACCACCCATGGTGGGTGAGACGAGGATTTTTTTATATATATATATATATATATATATATATATATATATATATATATATATATATATATATATATATATATATATATATATATATATATATATGTATATATATATATATATGTATGTATATATATATATATATATATATATATATATATATGTGACGGGTTTCACAATAGTGACTGTCTTCATCCCCACGATGCTGCCGTATCAATGAAGACGAGACGCGTGGATGTGTCTTTTTATTTCTTTTATTTCTGCAACACAGTATGGCAGAAGGGATGGGTGAAGTCGCATGGGTTTCGTCTTGTGATTAACCTGAATCTCCTCGAGATTGTTCTGGAAACTATTGGCGGGACATAGTGCCACACTGTGCGCCGTTGCGTCACTTCCTTCATAATTTAATAATCTAAGTGCACAACTCCGTTACATACACCCCCCTTAAATTATGCAGAAGTGAGGCAACATACACACGGAAGACAACAGAAAGACCAACAGGCACAATAGACAAGGTTATCGGGCAAGGATGTACAAAAATGCTGTCTAATTATGTCACTCATCTGACCAACTACGTCAGGTGACTGGAGTAAGGGATCTGTCGCCGGTGTGTCAGGGTCTGTGCGCTCGTCGGAGATGCACTGTACTGGGTCTGGGAAGGAACTCTGTCCCCACTAACATAAGTGGCCTCAGCTCGCACCTGCCCATTCCCCTCTGTACAAACTACATCACCCTGCATAGCACTACATAACTGTGACAGACTGGAGAAAGGTATCTGTTACTGGTGTATCAGTTGTCTGTGCGCTCGTCGTAGATGCACTGCACTGGGTCTGGGAAGGAACTCTGTCCCCACTAACATAAGTGGCCTCAGCTTGAACCTGCCCATTCCCCTCTGTACAACCTACACCACTCTGGATTGCACTATACAACTGTTACACGGTTGGGAAGCCTCTACCAACACACTCAAAGGTGTGCTACTTGTTACATGTAAGGAGCTCATTCTTAGACTTAACACACGAAAACACGTACATGAAAAAAAAACACACTAATTGCAAAACAGCAGGTCAGACAATTAACACACTACATGTATTTTCAAAACGGGGGTCGACACACCGTCCACCGAGTGATGGGACTGCACAGCGTCTTCATTGTGCAGCATCGCGGTCCCGGTCCGAAGTGGAGAGTCACTTGTGATCCGGGTCACGGCACCAATGTGACGGGTGTCACAACAGTCACTGTCTTCATCCCCACGATGCTGCCGTATCAATGAAGACGAGACGCGTGGATGTGTCTTTTTATTTCTTTTATTTCTGCAACACAGTATGGCAGAAGGGATGGGTGAAGTCGCATGGGTTTCGTCTTGTGATTAACCTGAATCTCCTCGAGATTGTTCTGGAAACTATGGGCGGGACATAGTGCCACACTGTGCGCCGTTGCGTCACTTCCTTCATAATTTAATAATCTAAGTGCACAACTCCGTTACATATATATATATATATATATATATATATATATATATATATATATATATATATATATATATATATATGGATATATAAATAGGAGGCGAAACATCCGAAACCTTCAAATTTGTACAGATGACGGCTGAAGAAACCTTCTCATCGATGAACTTTGAGAATGTAAACAAGACCATACGTATGCAGTTAGAAAAAATCTGCGTTTTTACACATTTTATTATTTTCTTAACGACAGACCCGAGATAAGAATTCCGCTCACTTTGATTCTAACAATGGGCATGAAACACATGTCAGCCACATTGGGGTGAGTATCCTGTCCAGATGTTGTTGTATTTCACATTGATATTGCAAATTATATTTTTTTTTTTTTTCTTTTTGTTTCTGCAGGAAACCGATGATGATTCCTCACCATGTGGTACCCGGAGTGGACAGGAAAGATTGTCCGGAGGACCTGAACTCTATGTAAGTTTTAATTGTTTAGTGTAAATAATATAGACTTGAGAACCTGTTTCACTTGGACCATCAAGTGAAATTGGTATTCAGATTATTGTCACTGACTGTCTTGAATCGTGCGGAATTTAACTTTTGACTAATTCACAGTTACAAGAACTAAATGGTATCCACTGAGAATACAAAATGATACTTTGTTTTTTTTTCTTTTCCAATTGCAGAATCTGCATGCTGACTGCAGCAATTCTGTTGGCAGATGTGTTTCTTCCCCACTCTTGTTTGAGGATGAATTTTCCAAAGAGGATGAAGCTCTCTTCAACGATGAACTTAATTGCAATGAAGTGTCACCAAATAGCAATAACGGCTTGGATGACAGTGTTGCATCCGCTGTTGAAAGTGAAAGAAAATCTTCCCTTTTATTTGAAGATAGTCGTGATGAATCAGTACATGAAGAATCACATTTAAAAAAAAATAGTAGTGAGCTGGAAAACGAAGAGACACTTTATGCTGGTTCACGACTTACCCAATCTCAGAGTTTTCTACTTATACTTTCATTTGTTTTGAGACACAGACTCACAGGCACGGCTCTCTCAGATCTCCTAGATTTGATCAATATTCACTGTCCAGAAAACACACAATTAACCTCAAAGCATTTGTTCCTAAAAGAACTTAAGCCAGTAGAAAGTCATTTACAATGTCACATATTTTGTCCAAACTGTGAGTACTATCTTGGTGACCAGGATGGTGATGGACAATGCGTTGTATGCAACACAACCTGGAATAAAACAAACTCACTGAAGAATGGAAACTACTTCATATATTTGCCAATCCAAACACAGTTGGAACATCTTCTTCAAAGAGAAGATATTGTGCATTGTCTGAAGTCAAGAGATGGCACATCTAATTCTGACTCTTTTGAAGATATCCGAAATGGTCGAATGTACTGCAATCTGAACAAAATTGGAGGCCCACTTGACTGTAGTCATGGATACTCCTTAACACTCAATTGTGATGGTGTGCCTGTTTTCAAATCCTCACTCTTTGGTATTTGGCCATTTTATGGGATTGTAAATGAACTACATTACCTTGTGCGCAAAGACAATGTTTTACTTTTTGGCTTGTGGTTTGGTGCTAAAAAGCCAAATGTCAATACTTTTTTAAAGCTATTCATTTCAGAGTGTCAAAAGTTGTCAAGCGAGGGCTTTCAGATAACAAGCAATGGCACTTTGGAACAATGTAAAGTTGTGGGTGCTCTCATGATGTGTGATTCAGTAGCTAGGCCCATACTTCAAAACATGACCCAGTTTAATGGCCAGTATGGATGCAGCCTCTGCTTGCATCCTGGTGAACAAGTTGAGAAAGGAAATAGCACAGTCAGGGTGTACCCATACAAAGATGTTCCAAAGAGGGACCGCACTTCGGCCATATGTGATGCAAAGGAGGCTTTATGTACCAAAAAAACTGTGAGGGGTGTTAAAGGACCCACATGTCTGATAAATATTCCACATTTTGACTTCATATCTGGTATGCCTCCTGATCACATGCATAGTGTACACCTTGGAGTGGTTCGCCAAATAGCAAGCATGTGGCTGGACAGTGATAACCACAAAAAGCCATATTATATTGGCAATAGAGTAAACGAACTTGATCAACAGCTGTTACTAATCAAGCCTCCTTGCAATATCACAAGAGTTCCACGATCTCTTCAATAGAGGAAGTTTTGGAAGGCGTCAGAATGGCAGAATTGGTTACAGTTTTATAGTGTATTTGTACTGAAAGGAATTCTCCCCAACATGTTTTACCAGCATTGGTTAGTCCTTGTCACATTCATGTTCTTACTTTAAAAAATATATTTGCTTATACAGCTCGCTACAGTGTGCTAACTAGTGCTAATGGCTCGTGATACTATGATTGGCTACTGACGAGCCAATCATGTGACTAGCCAATCATAGTTTGCGAAGACTCTGATGTTTCCAGCGTCTGCAAACAGGCCTTGGGTGGCCAACTCAAAATGTGATTGGTTAAAGCACCAAATTCATCAACACTTGTTTTATTCTCCAGGGCCTGCAGAACTGATGATGAAGGAGTCCGGGAATTTTTCTGACCCGAGCAACAAATGATGACTGAAATATGATTGGTTAAATTCTTAAATACCAAAAGATCCATTTGGAAGCAGCGCAACAGGGGAAAAGCAATGAAAGGAAGGTGAAAGACAATTTGAAATTATTTAATAAGAATTCATGGACAAAATATAATTAACATCAGTCTGTCATTCAGATATTTTTAGGCCAGCAAAAAAGTCCTTGCAGGCCCTGACAGCCCACCACTGAGTCAAATGTGTATTTGCTGAGGTCAATCACATGCGATGATGCCGAAAATATATTCAAAATAACATGTCATTTCCACTTAACGCGGCAAATAAACTCATGAAACCTCAACCGTAACACCATTAACTGAGCATGAACTGCGATGTCAGTGGATTCATCCAAATGCACTCTGCATTTTTATTCCATCACACAGCTGCTTAAATAGATCACCAGACAATACTTTGGCGCATCTGGTTGCTGCGGAATCAGAAAGGGGGAGACTGGGAGTGCTTTTTTAGCTGAAATGACAGCTAAAAAAGGACTTTCTCTTTATATTCTCCCTCAGCGAGTGTGTACGTCACATCAGTCATGCATTGTTTCATTGCTTCTGCATCTGAGAAAAGTCCATGTCGTGCTTGTTTGAGGACTCCAATGCTTTTTACTCTTGAGTCATAAATGGGACAAGAAACCGACTTGCAGTCTCATATGGCAATATCAGAGTACAATATGAGTGCATAGACTTTTTTCTTTCTCATTACTGAATTTGGAATTATTGTGTCTTTAACTCAGTCACTGCCATTCCCGAATTTGATATGGAAATATGACACGGAGCGCCATTCCCAAATTTAGTCGGGCTTTGTTTTTTCTTGCGGGACAGTGCAAATAAAGCTCTGGTCAGACCTCTGGCAATGTTTTCCCACACACGAGGGGCAGCATTTGCGTTTTGTACAGCTGCCCCCACTTGCACCTCATTATACTCCAGACCCATATAACCTCGGAATTAACTTTTTTATGATGAAAGAAGAGAGTGTAAGATTTCTTAAAATGCATTGAATGTTTATGTAGTCTTAAAACTCAATATTCTGTGAGTCCTGCAATTTGAGTGAAAATGACCCCAAAAAAAACCCTGGCACTGGAATGGACACATTTTTGCACGTCTGGCAGTGAATGAGGTTTTAACATGTGATGCCGTTCCAAATTTTAGTGTCTCCCAGAATATTAAGCACATTTATCTTCTTCTGCTTGAAAGGGGCACAACTGAGTTTTTTCTCTGTCCATTCTTTTTGGAATTGCCGATTTTGACTACCCTTTTCGTTTAACAGTCAAGTCAAACCCTGTCATTTTTGTGCCAGCTCCACTCCACCACTTGGCAAAATGTCAGCAAAAGTGGCAATGAACTCAGTGACCCAGTAACAAGCTGTCTGTGCATTTGCTGTCGCACGTGTAGGAGACAGGTCCCAGTGCACCCGCGCTGACCCCAACAAGACACGCAGTGAAGTAAAACATTGTTCAATTTCGGTTCACCTGCCATGTGGCCGGTCCCCACTGCATCTAACGTCCACAATGAATGATTGGTCCATGATGCATTGAGATGGGCAAAGTAAAGAGGGGTTTAGCACCATACTACTACGTTTGTTGTACCCATCTCAGAAAAGGCCGTAACAATTCACAAGTTCACAAATAGTCCACTAGTTGGGATCATGATTACAGGTGATTGATGTATCATCATTTTTCCGGGTGGGCTATTCACTATGTGCATGACAGTGACCTTCATTTGTCTGGATTAGGGTAAAAGTCAAAATAAAGTCAAAGATAAGGATTAACAATATCGACTCACTCACAGACTTCGTGTGGAAATGCAAAAGTCATGCTGCACCGTCGTTTGTGATGAAATCAACTTTGCATAAACACAACACAACTAAAAAGTATTAATTATGCATAATAATAATAAATGATGATGAATAAATGAAATACGTTTACGGCACTATTAAGTGTGACGCTTAAGCACAATGTGTTGGCGACAAGCCTGACCTTCTCATGCAGATGATGGCTTGAATCATAGTGCAATTACAGAGGTCACTTTAAATTATGCAGTAGGGGGAAAGGGGCCCTTGCCATCTGTCACGAGAACTTATTTCACTGCTTCAAATGCCTCCACGCACTATTGTCCTCTCAGTGCCCACATCCCTCATCTGTAGCTTTGCATTTGGATTTTATTCCATTTGTTGTACTATATTTATCCCAAAGGAGAAATTATCTTGCAACTCGATGCACAGTACGTCTTACGTGCATTCTTCCACACCGAGAACAATTGAATACATGGTAGGCAGGGAAGAATGATGGTGGTACACCTTTGGGCACTTTGGGTGAAGTTTGTGCGATTGATTTCCTTGTATTTACTTGTTGCCACAGTCATGTGGAAATATTAGACCAGAGTTACACATTTAAACAAATTGGATTGAATTCATTTTAGCTGCATGGTGGAATGGTGTCAGCCTCAGCATTCTAAGTTTCAAAGTTCGAGACAGCACTCACAACAATGACTCAGAGCAGGGGTCTCAAACTCAATTTACCCAGGGGCCGCTGGAGGCAGAGTCTGGGTGAGGCTGGGCCGCATCAGGATTTCTCCAAGAGAAGCACAGATAAAACATTCCAATGTTCTCAAAATCTTTATTTTTAACACACAAAAAAATTAATGAAATGAATAAATGGAAAAATGAATAACAAATAAATTAACCAGTAATAAATAAATAAAATAATTATAATGATCATAAGGCAGATACAAACGACTGAAAAAAACACAGGAAAACTAATTGTTTTAATAAAGTTTTCACAAGAGAGTGTAAGATTTCTTAAAATGCATTGAATGTTTTTCACAAAGTCGAGCCACATTTGGCTTGAGGGAGGAGGCAGTGGAGACTGAGTAGGGCTTGAAGATGCTCATCAGTAAGTCTGGACCTGTACTTGGACTTATTGAAGTTCAAGGTGGAGAAGAGCTTCTCACATAAGTATGTACTCCCAAAAAGACACATGGCCCGCTTGAACATTCGGGAAAGTTCAGGGAAGCTGGGGGTTAACTCTCTCAAAAATTGCCCAAGCTTGTCTGCTTCTCCATTCACATCCCTGAACTTGGCTTTGAGTGCAGAGTTACACTGTAGGTCACAGAGCTCCATTTGGAACAGAGGAGGGGCATCTTGCACATCAAAAGAGAATGGGTCCGCAAAAATTTGAAATGTGGCTTTATGCGTCTTGAAGTCTGTAAATCTGTGATTAAATTCCCTCTGTAGCTCCAAATTGGTGGTTTGTTCCATGGTTGTTCAGCGGTTTGTTCAGCTCCACACACAAGTTTCTTCATATCAATCATGCGGGCCGCACTAACATTATTTTTTCATATCAAGAAGGGCCGCAAAAAATATTTCGGGGGCCGCAGTTGGCCCGCGGACCGCGAGTTTGAGACCCCTAACTCAGAGTGATGATTGTAATTAATATTATTCTTTTTGTTGTCATTATCCATCCATCCATCCATCCAACGCTTTGTACAACTTATCCTCACAAGGGTCACGAATGTGCTCTCTCAGATGTCTTGGGGTGAGAGGCAAAGTTCACCCTAAACTGGTCTCCAGCCAGGGCACCTAAAGGCAAACGGCAAGTCGCACTCATGTTCTCATGAAGTGGCATGAGTCTTTGATCATCATTGCATGCATGTCTTTAAAATGCCAGAGTAAACTGGACAACTTGGAAAAGACCCACACAAATAGAACATAAATAACCAAGAATCAAAACCACAACCTCAAAATTGTGAGGTGCTTGATTTTACCAGTCGAAGCCCCCAATAATTTTTGTTGTTGTTGTTGTTGTTGTTGCTGGGCCTGGGATTTCCATAGATGTTTTTTTAAAACATATTTTACACAAATGTTTTTTTTTTTGTTTGTGATAAAGAATAAGAAGTTATCATGTTTAAAAGTGCCATGCTTAGTTGGTCAACTCAACAATAGGCCCACAGCCAAAGCGCAGATGGCCACAGTAAATCTGAGTGAAACAGACACGGCAGGGTGAACTGTCGGCTCCATCGAGGAGGTCCGGCCTTGCACAGAATTTGGGGCTTGGGATACTCCTTTATCACCAAAGTTATTTACGGCTTGAACATCCTGCACAGGCGCCAGGTTACAGACTCATCGGTTCATGGAGGGGACAACCAATTAGAGTGTCTATGTTTTATTGCATACATCTGTGGTGCCCAGAACGTCCAGAGGTGTGGTATACTAATCAAGAAAACTATGTTTTACTAATGTATCACTTTAATTTACATATACTCTCAATAAATAGCTTGGCAGAGGGGCGCAGAATTCAGACGTATGTCATTGATGACTGCGTCTCCTGCCGGCAGTAGGGACAATCTTTCTGGTTCCGAATCTCTGTCCACGGTGTCTGACTGTCATATCTCTGACAGTTTTTATTATTCATTTTTGGTGAGAAAAATCTGATTTTTTTCTTTTGTTTTGTTTTGTAGATGAACAGTCCTCTGAACTGTCTAAGGCTTGTGGGTGCAAACCTCACACCTTGATATCATCTTAATCATAATTGTTTACATGCTGTTGGTCTGAGACAGCATCCTGGCATAGCAGAGAAGTCACAGTTGTCCAATTTTCAGAAGGTGAGAGCGTTATAATTGTCTAATGAAGCTATAATAATAGAACCACTTATCTTTGGCAAAATGTACCGTAGAGTCAGTGAGAGTTGGCATTAGAGTGTAAATATCAACACCTTAACTGCTTTTCTTAGCACATGAGGATTGTCCTAATGACCTAATCTGTCGTTATCTGTTATGAAAATCTGTTCATAAGAGTAGTCGCTGTGTGATTCATCAGCTCCCATGCGGTAAAAGGCCTTGCCTGGCCAGGCAGCCTGTTAAGTGGATGATAAGCATCAAAAGTGCCAGCATGTATCAATGGATAACCATCAGGAAGTGGGAAGCAATTTAATATCTTATAAATGTTTCTGCTGGCTGGAAGGCCACAAGAAAGCAAAGTGGATTGAATGTCGTGCTTAAGGTTCACTTCCAGTATGCTGCCAGTCCGTTTATTTTGAAAAGAAACAATTATGCAAATATCATACTCCATACAGAGGTTTTTATATTACAAGACTCAAGCAAAGTGGCAGTGCATGATTGGTGGTTCATGGTGTTTTTTGAGGAAGGGTAGGGAATAGATGTATCAGGGGTATGATTTCTTTCCGAGAAAGTGTTCCTACTAATTTGCCTTTGATTATTTCTGAATTTTTGATTTAAAAAACTAGGAGACATGCACATGTGCATGTGAAAGGGTTTGCTGTCGCAATGTATCTTTTAATGTATGTACAGTAAAGTCTCGTTATATCGATATCGGATATATCGATAGTCCCGGTTATATCGATACTATTTCTATGCACGCACGGAGAAAATTACATGCAAACAGGGTCGGATATATCGATAGTCCCGGTTATATCGATATTTTTTCGGACTCCCTTGAATATCGATATAACGAGACTTTACTGAAATTGGATATAATGTTGGAGTCGAACCAATCTTGGATAGACAGAAACATAGCCCTGGAAAGACAGAGTACATGTCTAAAATTCATTTTAAAAAATATGCACACGTGAATATTAGAACTTGCACCTGTATGCGATCTGTGTCTGTGCTCTGTAGAATGGGAGATAATAACCCTGGCAGTCAGTATGGAGGGTGTAGGGGGTTGCGTTCAGATTGAGAAAGGACAAAGAAAAATGTTGGGTGGTCTTCGATTAAGCTGTGCAACTGTATCCTCGGTTTCAGGAGAAATGAACTTGAGCTGGTCGTCCAAATCGTTTCAGGACATTTCAAACTCCAGAATCACAAAAACACCGCAGGCCTCCGAAACACAATGGCACCAAAGTGTCTCTTTGGATAAAACCGTATCGTCTCCAGCCAGGGCACCTAAAGGCAAACGGCAAGTCGCACTCATGTTCTCATGAAGTGGCATGAGTCTTTGATCATCATTGCATGCATGTCTTTAAAATGCCAGAGTAAACTGGACAACTTGGAAAAGACCCACACAAATAGAACATAAATAACCAAGAATCAAAACCACAACCTCAAAATTGTGAGGTGCTTGATTTTACCAGTCGAAGCCCCCAATAATTTTTGTTGTTGTTGTTGTTGTTGTTGCTGGGCCTGGGATTTCCATAGATGTTTTTTTAAAACATATTTTACACAAATGTTTTTTTTTTTGTTTGTGATAAAGAATAAGAAGTTATCATGTTTAAAAGTGCCATGCTTAGTTGGTCAACTCAACAATAGGCCCACAGCCAAAGCGCAGATGGCCACAGTAAATCTGAGTGAAACAGACACGGCAGGGTGAACTGTCGGCTCCATCGAGGAGGTCCGGCCTTGCACAGAATTTGGGGCTTGGGATACTCCTTTATCACCAAAGTTATTTACGGCTTGAACATCCTGCACAGGCGCCAGGTTACAGACTCATCGGTTCATGGAGGGGACAACCAATTAGAGTGTCTATGTTTTATTGCATACATCTGTGGTGCCCAGAACGTCCAGAGGTGTGGTATACTAATCAAGAAAACTATGTTTTACTAATGTATCACTTTAATTTACATATACTCTCAATAAATAGCTTGGCAGAGGGGCGCAGAATTCAGACGTATGTCATTGATGACTGCGTCTCCTGCCGGCAGTAGGGACAATCTTTCTGGTTCCGAATCTCTGTCCACGGTGTCTGACTGTCATATCTCTGACAGTTTTTATTATTCATTTTTGGTGAGAAAAATCTGATTTTTTTCTTTTGTTTTGTTTTGTAGATGAACAGTCCTCTGAACTGTCTAAGGCTTGTGGGTGCAAACCTCACACCTTGATATCATCTTAATCATAATTGTTTACATGCTGTTGGTCTGAGACAGCATCCTGGCATAGCAGAGAAGTCACAGTTGTCCAATTTTCAGAAGGTGAGAGCGTTATAATTGTCTAATGAAGCTATAATAATAGAACCACTTATCTTTGGCAAAATGTACCGTAGAGTCAGTGAGAGTTGGCATTAGAGTGTAAATATCAACACCTTAACTGCTTTTCTTAGCACATGAGGATTGTCCTAATGACCTAATCTGTCGTTATCTGTTATGAAAATCTGTTCATAAGAGTAGTCGCTGTGTGATTCATCAGCTCCCATGCGGTAAAAGGCCTTGCCTGGCCAGGCAGCCTGTTAAGTGGATGATAAGCATCAAAAGTGCCAGCATGTATCAATGGATAACCATCAGGAAGTGGGAAGCAATTTAATATCTTATAAATGTTTCTGCTGGCTGGAAGGCCACAAGAAAGCAAAGTGGATTGAATGTCGTGCTTAAGGTTCACTTCCAGTATGCTGCCAGTCCGTTTATTTTGAAAAGAAACAATTATGCAAATATCATACTCCATACAGAGGTTTTTATATTACAAGACTCAAGCAAAGTGGCAGTGCATGATTGGTGGTTCATGGTGTTTTTTGAGGAAGGGTAGGGAATAGATGTATCAGGGGTATGATTTCTTTCCGAGAAAGTGTTCCTACTAATTTGCCTTTGATTATTTCTGAATTTTTGATTTAAAAAACTAGGAGACATGCACATGTGCATGTGAAAGGGTTTGCTGTCGCAATGTATCTTTTAATGTATGTACAGTAAAGTCTCGTTATATCGATATCGGATATATCGATAGTCCCGGTTATATCGATACTATTTCTATGCACGCACGGAGAAAATTACATGCAAACAGGGTCGGATATATCGATAGTCCCGGTTATATCGATATTTTTTCGGACTCCCTTGAATATCGATATAACGAGACTTTACTGAAATTGGATATAATGTTGGAGTCGAACCAATCTTGGATAGACAGAAACATAGCCCTGGAAAGACAGAGTACATGTCTAAAATTCATTTTAAAAAATATGCACACGTGAATATTAGAACTTGCACCTGTATGCGATCTGTGTCTGTGCTCTGTAGAATGGGAGATAATAACCCTGGCAGTCAGTATGGAGGGTGTAGGGGGTTGCGTTCAGATTGAGAAAGGACAAAGAAAAATGTTGGGTGGTCTTCGATTAAGCTGTGCAACTGTATCCTCGGTTTCAGGAGAAATGAACTTGAGCTGGTCGTCCAAATCGTTTCAGGACATTTCAAACTCCAGAATCACAAAAACACCGCAGGCCTCCGAAACACAATGGCACCAAAGTGTCTCTTTGGATAAAACCGTATCGTTTTCAATCATGATCAGCGTCCATGGAACCATGGATGGGGTTCACACTATTCGAGACATCTGACAATCTCATTTTTGTTGACTATAATTGGGAGAGAAATTCTTCAAATGAAAAGAAGATTAAAATTAGGCCCAATCATCGTTTTGTGTGAGCCTTTTGTAAAGAGAAGTAGAACTCTGAACGAGTTTGGGATGATACATGCAGTTGGCATGGATGGCGGACATTTGGATGGACTGCGGGACAGGATTGCCTGGCAACCTCTATTAACACAGATGGACAATGATGTCAACACATTGAGTGTGCGCTGCATAGAAAAACACAGACAGGCTCTAAAACAAAATTGAATCAAAATGGCATAAACTTGTAAGATGTTTGTTTGAATCTATGTCAACCTTACATATTATGCAAGCACGCACACTGATAACCTGATAAAATACACAATGAGCAGAAAGGTGAAAGGAAACACTGAAGCTGTCATTCTGGAGATGACATTAATTGTCACACTGGGGAAATTTCTACCGAAGAAGCTCTGATTGAGACGCTTAGGTGACAAGATGTTTGATGATTCGGAAATAAGTGGCCCCGTGGCGTCGCATAGGAACCTGAAATGGGGCTCACACGAGGAATTATATCCAGCGCCGCTTATAATACAAGACCACAGCTGGATGAAATGCTCACGTCCTGGCCCTGGAGGGATTCCGGTATTCTGTTCAATGAGGAGGAGGAGGGGGAGGTGTGCAGGTAGAGAGAGAAGATGAGAAATGAATCGTGCTATCCAGTGTGTAATATCCCCGGCGGTCAGGGCACATTTCATCGGGGATGGAAGATCTGGGAGGAAAGCAAAGCTGATGTGTGCAGCTGTGATAAGAAGCAAGTGAAGGACAATGGGCCAACAGAGGTGACCAAAGTGGAGAAAAAGGACTTTGTGAAATGGAGGCAGACCAATAAACCTGGAGGAGAGGTTAGTGCAAGTAATAGAATGGAGTGAGAACATAAAGTCATTGGAATCTGAGAATAAGGTCAAAGTGAAATGCAGCCCATCAAAAGTGACCATGATTACTGTGGAGTGACGATGTGCATCATCATCGCTGTGACAATGAGGATAACATGATAGAGAACAGTGAGTGAGTAGCTTCCACTTTACCTGTGTGTAATGCATGAATCCTTCATAGTCTGTCTTCCTGTCTATTTTTAACTAAAACTGACTAAAACTCGACTAATAACTTTTTTTTAATTTTCATCTTCTAAAACTAAACTAAAACTGTCATGAATAGGAACGACTAAGATGTGACCGAAGCATTTTTGCCCAAGAGGAAGTACTACAGTACGATAGAATCCATATTGATTTATATAGCGCTTTAACAATAGCTGATGCTATAACAAAGCGCTTAACATGGACAGCTATACAGGAATTAAAGCAGTGAGAAACATAGGAGAAAGCTCCATGTAGTAAAACCAAGATCAAGTCTGAATCTTGCTGAGTCGAATGCCAAAGATCACAAGTGAGTTTTGAGATGGGTTTTAAAGATGCGCAGCGAGGAGGCTTATTCAGTGGCAAGTCATTCCACAGTGTCGGACCAGCAAAGGAAAAGGCTCGATCCACTCTGAGCCTCCATTTAGTTTTTGGCATATCCAATAATGGCTGGTCAGTAGACCTGAGGCGCTGGGAAGGGTTATAGGGTTGGATGAGCTCTGAAAGGTATGGAGGACCAAGGCTGTTTAAAAATTTAAAAACAAATAATAAGATATTGAAAAGAACTCTAAAATCAGAATCAGAATCAGAATCATCTTTATTGCCAAGTATGTAGAACACACAAGGAATTTGTTTCCGGTAGAACACGCTGCACTAGTATCGTTGTCCAAAAAAACTGCTAAGTGGCACTACACAGTTCCATTTTGGCTACTGTTGAAAGACTTCAAAGAGTGAAGGTTTCGGACGTTTCGCCTCCTATCCAAGAGGCTTCGTCAGCGAACTAAAGTCTGACTGGTCGTATCGGCCCCATTTATATATCCCTAATGTAAATGGGGCCGATACGACCAGTCAGACTTTAGTTCGCTGACGAAGCCTCTTGGATAGGAGGCGAAACGTCCGAAACCTTCACTTTTGTACAGATGACGGCTGAAGAAACCTTCTCATCGATGGACCACTCCTGTACGACTGAGAGCTTACACAGACGTAAGACTTCAAAGAGTTAATGGCTTGGGGGAAGAAGCTGTTTAAATGTCTGCTGGATTTGGTGCGCATGGATCGGTAGCGCCTGCCTGAGGGGAGTAGCTGGAAAAGGTGGTGGGCAGGGTGCGGAGGGTCCAGTAGGATTTTCCGCGCCCTAGTTTGGATTCTTGCAGTGTGCAAGTCCTCGAGAGTGGGTAGGGCGGTGCCAATGATTTTTTCCGCCGTCCTAACTGTCCGTTGAAGTCGGATTTTGTCCATTTTTGTGGCGGCCCCGAACCAAACGGTGATGGAAGAACACAGGATGGATTCGATGACAGCCGTGTAGAAATGTTGCAGCACCTCCTGTGGCAGGCCATGCTTATTTAGCAGCCTCAGGAAGTACATTCTCTGTTGGGCCTTTTTCAGGATAGAGTTGGTGTTGACCTCCCACTTCATGTCCTGGGAGACTGTGATTCCCAGGAACTTGAAGGTCTCAACGGTTGACACCAGGCAGTTGGATAGTGTGAGGGGTAGCTGTGGTGATGGATGTTTCCTGAAGTCCACCATCATCTCAACTGTCTTGAGCGTGTTCAGCTCCAGGTTGTGACGGCTGCACCAGAGCTCCAGCTGCTCCACTTGTTGTCGGTACGCAGACTCGTCGCCGTCTTTGATGAGACAGATGACCGTGGTGTCGTCTGCGAACTTTATGAATTTGACAGCTGGGTGCGTTGAGGTGCAGTCGTTCGTGTAGAGAGAGAAGAGCAATGGAGAGAGGACGCATCCCTGCGGGGCTCCAGTGCTCGTGGTTCGTGTTGTGGATGATATATTTCCCAGTCTGACCTGTTGTGTCCGTCCTGTCAGGAAGCTGAGGGTCCACTGGCAGATCGTGGGGGACACACCAAGCTGGAGAAGTTTGGGGATGAGGAGTTCTGGGATGATGGTTTTGAACGCAGAGCTGTAGTCCACAAACAGAATCCTTGCGTAGGTTCCTGTGTTGTCAAGGTGGTCGAGGATGTGATGCAGTCCAATGTTGACTGCATCCGCCACAGACCTGTTTGCCTGGTAGGCAAACTGAAGAGGATCTAGCAGAGGTCCGGTGATGTTCTTTAGGTGGTTCAGCACGAGGCGTTCAAAGGACTTCATGACCACAGACGTCAGAGCAACAGGTCTATAGTCGTTCAATCCCGAGGGTGCTGGTTTCTTTGGAACTGGGACGATAGTAGACTGTTTCAAGCAGGATGGGACTTCACACTGCTCCAGGGATCTGTTGAAGATTTGTGTGAAGACCGGAGCCAGCTGGTCAGCGCAGACTTTCAGGCAGGAGGGGGACACTCTGTCAGGTCCTGCAGCTTTCTTGATCTTTTGCTGCTTGAAGAGCCGTCTAACGTCCAGTTCGTGGATCTGTAGGGCAGAGGGCGGAGATACGGTAGTTTCTGGTAATGGTGGGCAGACCGGGGAAATGGTGGTGTCCTTTTCAAATCGGCAAAAGTATGTATTTAACTCATCAGCCATACCATTGTTGTACACTGCTTGGGGGGAAGGTAAACGATAATTTGTTATTGCTTTCAGGCCATTCCACGCCGATGCAGAGTCGTTAGCGGAGAACTGTTTGTTAAGCCTCTCCGCATAACTTTTCTTTGCGATGTTAATTTCCTTCGTCAGCCTGTTTCGGGCGAGTTTGTAAACTGCTCGATCGCCGCTTTTAAATGCGGATTCTTTCTCTTTCCTAAGCTGCCTGAGTTTGGGAGTGAACCATGGCTTGTTGTTGTTGAATGAGCGGAAGGACTTTGTTGGTACACACATGTCCTCACAGAAACTGATGTATGATGTTACAGTGTCTGTGTATTCATCCAATGTGCCCGTTGAAGTTTCAAAGACGCTCCAATCAGTGCAGTCTAAGCATTCTTGTAGCGATAACTTTGCTTCATCTGTCCATGTTTTAACTGTCTTGACTACCGGTTTTACACATTTGAGTTTCTGTTTGCTTGTGGGAATTAAGTGGATTAAATAGTGGTCAGAAAGACCCAATGCTGCATGCGCAACAGACCGGTATGCGCCTTTGAGTGCTGTGTAACAATGATCTAGAATGTTTTCTCCTCTGGTGAAACAGTCAATATGCTGCTTATATTTGGGAAGTTCACGGTTTAAACGTGTTTGATTAAAATCGCCCAAAATGATCAGGGGTGATTCTGGATATTTTAGTTCGAGATGGTTTACATGGTCCGCTAGCGTTTGTATACACGCGTTAGCATTAGCTTGTGGCGCGATGTACACGGCAACGAGAATAAAGGAAGCGAACTCACGTGGCGAGTAGAATGGCTTGCAGTTGAGAGACAGCGATTCCAAACCAGGGCTGCAGTGTGCGTCGAGCATCGTGACATCGGTGCACCATTCTTCGTTGATGTAGAAGCATAGTCCACCGCCTTTGGATTTCCCCGATTGCTCCGTATCACGGTCGGCCCGAAGGAGACGGAATCCGGGTAGGTGTAGTGCGGAATCCGGATGCCGGTCACTGAGCCAAGTCTCAGTGAAGCACAGCGCAGCAGAGCGGGCAAACGTTTTATTGGTCTTTGTGAGAAGCAGAAGTTCATCCATCTTGTTTGGTAGATTAGCGAGGTGGATCGATGGGAGCGGCGTTCGAAATCCACGCTGCCGAAGCTTGACGAGAACGCCGGCTCGCTTCTCCCTCCTACGCCGGCGTCTCAAAGCTCCGTACAGAGCTGCTACGCCGCTCGCGAGCAGCCCCGAAAAACCTTGTAGATTTTGATGTGTCGGTGAAAATATTCCAAGAGTGGATTCCCCAATGCTCAGTAACTCTTCCCTCGTGTAACTGAGTCGCGTAGGATCGCAAAAAACAAATGAAAATGACAAAACCAGGAACAATACTAGGGAGCGTGTCACCGAGGCTGCCATCCGCGGCGCCATCTTGGATCAAGTAGTAGTAGTAGTATATCAAAAATGTATAGGGAGCCAGTGAGGGGATGCCAGAGTAGGAGCTATGTGCTCCCTCTTACAAGTACCAGTCAAGAGGCGAACAGCAGCATTCTGGACCAGCTGGAGACTCAAACGTAAAGCACATTACAGTCATCGAGCCGAGAAGTGACAAAGGCATGAATTACTGCTTCAAGGTGCTCATGAGAAAGGAGATGTTTTATTTTAGCCAGCTGCCGAAGATGAAAAAAAAACTGGATTTAACAACAGCACCAATTTGTCGGTCAAGTTTAAATTCACTGTCCAGTTTAAGACCCAGGCTTGAGACTGTTGACTTCAGATAAGCAGCCAGGGGGGGCAAGTCTACAAGATGAGATGTACATGGGCCACTGGGACCAAACAGTATCACTTCTGTCTTCATTGAAATTCAAGAGGTTTTGTGCATCTAAAATGACTGCTAAACACAACAATACACTCAAGTTGGACCGTGAACATTTCAGTATTAACTATAAAAGTGTTCTATACATTTTCATCTGTGGCTGTGATAACCATAGAACCACAAATATAATATAATATAATAATATAATATATTTTATATTTTATATTTTATTATAATTTATATTTTCATCACTTTGCTGCTGTGAAATGTAAATTTCTCCACTGTGAGACTAATAAAGGCATATCCAATCCAATCCAATCCAATCCAATAACAACAGAAAATAAGAAATGAATCCAGCAAAATGTATTGTGTATCAAATACAAATACACATCAGTGTTACAGATCAAATATAAATATGCTCTGACTCTTAAATATGTGACAGGATCCATCTGGTATTGCTACAAACTTGAGAATTTTGTGAAAATTATTTTAGATGAGAACTCACACAGGTTAGATATTGGCGGTTGCACTATCGAAAGTTGCTTGCCTCTTAGTACTTTTATTCATATCATGTATGCTCAACTTTCAGTGATTATTTTGTCACATTAAAGCGGACGATGCTATTAGTAGTCGTTTCATGACCCTCCTTATCGATCATCCCCCCCACCCCCTGCTTCATGAGTCTTGTAGGCTTTGTGGCACAGTGAGCACTTACGTAACCATGACAACTAGTTTCTAGGACTTAAGCTGACACAAAGAAAACCTTGAAAAAGTAACAATGATGGAAGATAGAAAGAAAAAAAATGTTACGTGAGGATCTCGGAGGAGGAACCAATGTATTTTTTAATCAAAGAAAGGAACACTTGACGGTGCTGAACAGTGTTGACGCATCGGATGATGAAGAGTAAATAGAAGTGTGGCTTTGGTAAAACGTACCCCCAAGCTGTTCCAAATACCAAACCTGTGTCAAAGCATCTGACATCAGTGGGACGTTTGCAGGCGGCATGAAAAATCCGCGTTGACAACCAGCTGGAGGGTTGGAGGCCGATGTGAAGCATACCGAATTAGGCCCACGTCAGGCAAATTTCATGCTAATAGCCGCTGTGACATTTGGTGTTGTTATTGCATGTGAAATTGAGAAATTACAAACACAACTCGTCGAGTTTCCGTTTCAATGAACCTTCTCATGCTTAATATCAAAAGGTTAATAGCCAATATGTAAATGGGGTCTGAAGGTGCAGGGAAAGTACTCATTGATATTCCTACAGGTTCTCCACCAAGTGTGATGCTTTGTTTTGATCTTTCTCCAAAGACGTCATATAGGCACATACTGTATAGTAGCAGCTCGGAATGAGTACATAGCAAGAACAGTGCAGCAGTGCAGTTAGCTACCAACAAAGCTCACCCACCAGGAAGTTTTTTCCACACTGTTCTACCCTCATTTTAACTTCTAGCATCACTCGAAATCTATTTTGCATTGTGTGAGAAAGGGCAAACCCAAGCTTTGTTCTTGACGCGCTGTCTTCTCTGTCGCGTGACGAGTCTACCCTCTGCATTTTAAAGCACTTTGGAATGAAACTGTGAGCTTGACCCCTAAGTGGGGCTTGCAGTCAATTGTGTGTTTTGTCTCTCATATTTTTTTCTTGCTCCAGTAAGTTCCCGGTGAACTCACAGAGGGATTTTTTACATCAGAGAAAGAACAGAGTGAGGATGCAGGAACACAATATCAGTCAAACATAAAAATCTGTAAATGATTAATTTTCTAAAGTCATTGAATGAAATTACAATAAATTTATTTATTTTGACATTCAGACACAATGACAACAACACCACGCCACTTATCTGCGAGGATGTTCTCGGAGATTTGTGGAAGGAATTGTCACACCATAGATTTATAATATTGTCCATAATATAAGTCCAAGATGGCCCCCGAGGAGGCAGCCGTCAGTTCTTTTTTTTTTTGTTTGTTGTTTTTTTGTTTTCTTTTGTCACCTTGAGTTGTTGTGCGTCGTGTGGAATGGATATGGATTGTTTTTCAGCATTTTTGGCAATGCCATTCATCAAGGAGGAGACCCTGCTGAGCAATTGCGCCTTTTCGGCAGCGCGAATATACCAGCACTGTTTTTGATTTGGAAGGAATGTCAGAGCCATTTGACTGTCATCGCCGGACAGCTCTAGGCTGATTGTGCTTTTTTTGCACCAGTAATGGGCACACAGCACTGCTTTAGAGCAGGTCCAGTATTTTGTTTTTTTATTTCCTCCTTTCCTTTCCTCTTACTTTCATCACTTTGCTGCTGTGAATATGTAAATTTCTCCACTGTGAGACTAATAAAGGCTAATCCAATATATATTCTGTTTGACAATAATACTCAACTACATAATTTGCCATCAATGATTGTTAACATCATCGCAAAACAGTGTCATTCTCACCATTATTATCACCCACTTTCTATCTTTATGGCCATCCATTTATTTCTTGAAATTAAATAAAACAAAATGGAATGGAATAACATGAAATGAGATAGATTTTTAAGGCTTTTTTTTCAACAATAAAACACATCATTGGTAATAAATGTATCACTTGAAATCGTATGACCAAAGCAGCCGAGCGGAAACTGCTCTTTTCTCTCAGGGTGGCCATTATGGCTCCTCACCACTATTCCACACATAACCAAGTAAGTAATTTGGTGGCATGGTGCCTATAGGCGTGCGCGTGGCCATTTACCGTGATACATTTCGGCTGCAAGTTCCTCGCAGTACAGCGAAGGCGCCTCCACCAACGGAAATACGAGTAGCAACTTGTCAAGTGGGTCAATGAAAGCTGAGAAATTTGTTCGTTTTTATGAATGTTTTTCTGTTTTTCTTTTTCCTTTATGACGACTATCCTTTACGGCGAGCCACAAACAGTGTGTCCAATTGTGTGACTCGAATAGGCAGGGTAACATATATTGGCCTCATGGCCGACAAGTAGCGCTAACACGAGGTGCCAGGGGTCGTTTAAAAGCACCTTTGGAGCATGTGATTACTTTGAAGCGTGCACAGCATGCACACGATTATTAATAAGATGAAGCGTGCATTGTGGCTGTCATCCATCTTGCCTGTTAGCTGCTAATGTAGACACAAACACAGAGTGGAAAGGCATAAGAGATTTTTGGCCCCTGAAATTTTGTGTTGGTCTCACTTTTTCTTTATTTATATGTCATTTCCCAAGCAAAAGGAGTCTTATGGAATTGATCGATCCTGAAAAAATGCGCAATCGTTTCAAGAGACCGAATATAGTGCAATTAACTCATTCGCTGCCATTTCCGAATGTATTCGGGAATTAAAATGTAACGTGGAGCGCCATTCTTGAATTTGTTCGGGTTTTGGTTTTGCTTGCGGGGTGCCGATAAACCGCGAGCAATGTTTTTTGCATTCCAGGAGGGTGCAGCATTCCTTTTTTCATTTTAGGGTTTTGTTACAGCTTCAGCTTTTCTTCAAGCACTATGTAAGCCAATATGTATGTATTGCATTGTATTTTGGACAGCCGCCCTCATTTCTAGTTCATATGATGCCAGACCCATATAATTTAGGAAATAACTCTTTTTTTCTCATGAAAGAAGTGAGTCTAAGGTTTCTTAAGCTACATGTTTATGTAGTCCTAATACTCAATATTCTGTGGATGCTGCAATTTGATTGAAAATGACAAAAACCCTGTCACTGGAGTGGGTACGTGTCTGCACATTGTCAGGCGTCACATTGTGAATGAGGTATATGATGATATTGATGAGCTCAAGCTAGTTCAACATCTGTAAACGATTCACTCTTCTTACCTTTTGGTCCGCCGAATAGATAACCTGCTGACTTATCCCACCGCACGTCAAGGTCAATTGTTCTTACCTTGGTAGAGCAATTTATTTTTCGCAGATGGGCTTGCGTGTTTCCAATTTCTGCTGATCAATGCCACCAGGCTTTTCCTCTGCCACAATAAAGCTGTTAACCAAAACTGAATTGAGCAGCAAGCAACATACTTTATGGCTCCATTATCCACGTGTTGTGCCTCGCTGGCCGTTAGCATCAGCGGCGCCCTTGACTCCATGCAAAGCACCTAATATGGAGAATGCACTGTAATTAATGTATTTGCTCGAGAGATGGCATCTTACCGTGTCAACAGAGGGCATGTTTACAGGGGATAGAAGGCAACGAAACAATTCTTTGGATATGCAAAATCATATTTGGGTTGTTTATGAAACAGAAAACATTGAATATGCATGTGTTACTCTCAATGTCTGGCATTTTCTTTCAAAGAACTTTAACATTTTCTCTCAAAAATAGCATTAAAATGTTACGAGAAATAATATGACAAATGTAAATATTCAATTGTGTGTGGAATTCTAAAAATGTAAATAAATAAAAAACAATCAAACATCAAAACACAGGCACTAAAAAAATGACGTTTTTTTCATGCTTGTGTGTTCTGATGTATTGCAGAATAACGCCCCAACACAAAGTTCCTCCTGTTTCTCCTGTTTCTCTTAACAGCGAGACTGGTTGTCAACCTCCCATTTTCACAGAAGCACTATGCGATCAAATCCATTAGGTAACAATCTTGTCAGTTTTTGCTTGTGAAGTAAGTTAAGTGCCCAAATATTTTACTCAAGTCAGACTACAGCACTATGACTTTGGAATAATATGATTAAAGTAAAAGTACAAGGTAGTCCTCTTAAAACATGCTGTACTTCAGTAAGAGGTAAGTACAACTCTATTACCACAGAACAAAGCCACTTTAAGTCTAGTATTTATCTCACGTTTTAGGTTTCGATTAGAGTTTACCAATGGTGGGCCGTCCGTGAATGTCACTTCTAGGCCTTCAGTAGTACTACGTCTGAATCAATCAGCTGCTAATGTGGTGCGATATAACTACACGTGAACTAGAGGGTGCTATTGGCTATGAAATACCTTGTGACTTGAAGAAACTTAAAGGACAACTGATGTCTCCGGACAAGTTGTGTCCATAATTTGTAAAATGGCTTCAACTGAGCGTATTTTACAAAGATTCCACCGCATAAAGCTATATTTTACGGTTTAAGACTTGCGCTGAATATTCCGGAAGTCTTGTTTTTGAGTTGGTGACGAGTCCTCACCCTATGTCACTGAAGGAACGCCCCTGACGGTAAAAAAGGACACATTGTAGCAGTCCTTCCATCACGTCAATGCATTTTGCTGGACTTGTTTGGTCTGAAAACTTCGTGTTGCACCAAAAAGAGGCAGAAGAAGAAGCCTGTGGAAACGGCCTGATTAATTCCTTACACGGAGCTTTGTCGCCATTTTCTGCTTCTTTTTTAGTGCTACAATTCCCACCACCCTATTGCCTCAAAATGGCACGGAATAAATTCTTTAATCGATTGCAAACATGTATGCTTTCCTCTTCAGAACTATTTGAATCATATTCATCACTGGATGAGTAACAAGAAAGCATATTCTCCGAATCTGAAGGCATTGTTTTGATTCTCCAGCAAGGCAAGACGTCTTGGGGTGACGCCACGAACAAAGGGGCGGGACCTTCTGAAACTGGCTACTTCCTGGTTCATTTTTTGCAGATTTTGGTCACTTTACGTCATTTTTATTGTTTTTTTGCATTTGACTAAAATATCATACTGCATGTTTTGGGTATTTTAGATGCTATAAAACGTTTTTCTGATGTCAGTTAGGAAACAAAAAAAGTGATTGGCGGTTGTCCTTTAAGGAATGCTGTAATTAAACTGTCCGAATTTTTACTATGAACATGTGGATTTATGAGAACCTCAAAAAATATGATTTGTTGTTTTTGCTAGCTTTGGAGATGTCCAACCTTAATGATGTCCATGTATACTTGAAAAGTCAATATTAAAAATGGCTTTAACAGTATATCTGCAACCAAATCTATTTCTCCTCCTCCTTCTTCCATTGTGGGTTGACAAAACCGCTATTAAATCGACACAAAAATGTATTTACTTATGCAGCTCGCTACAGATAGATACAGTGTGCTAACGCCTAGTGATACTATGATTGGCTAGTGACTAGCCAATCATGTGACTTGCCAATCATAGTTTGTAAAAACTCTGACGTTGTCGGCGCCTTCGAGCAGGCCTTGGATTGCCAACTCGAACTCTGATTGGTTAAAGCAACAGTTTCATCTACATTGATTTTCATGCACCAGAGCCTGCAGAACTAATTGTGAAGGGGTCCAGGTAGACTGCGGTAACAAATGGTGCCTGAAATGTGATTGGTTAAATGCTTAAATACGAAAACACATACCTGGAAGCAGCACAACAGGGGAAAACCAATGAAAGGAAGCTGAAAGCGGAATTATAAGCGGAATTATTTAATAAGAATTCATGAACAAAATATAATTAATTAGTCTGTGCTTCAGATATTTTTAGGCCAGTAGAGAAGGCCTTGCTGGCCATGACGGCCCACCACTGGTTTACAGACTGTGCTAAATGTCGTCATTATCCAAGCTGTGATCGAATGGCGAAGAAGGAAAAAGAAAGACTTACTGGTCATTGCATCACAAAATTTTGTTCAGTCCTCCTGGGGTACAAAACAATGGGGACATTTCGACAAGATACATGTTATGAATACAACACCATAGCAATACAAAATATCTAATCCGAAAAGTAGTGTCTGTAGAAAAATGTCGGTCAATATATAATGAAATAAATAAACTGAGGCAAGCAGACGCTGCAGTGGCTGAGCCCTCTCTTCCATTTACGGGACCGCGCCGTCAGTATTTCATGCCCAAGCCCTCTCAACCAACACCCCAAATATGAATTCATCATGTCCATAAAGCTTTGTATGAGTTACTAACGAGAAAATTTTTGAAGGTCATCGCCGCCAATCTGGGACTTCATCTGTGTGACTTGATGGAAAGTACACTAATTACACGGGTGTTGGGTCTCCTCACAAACCGAGGGTTGGAATACCTTCAGGCTCCACCCGCCTATTGCAGTGTGCATGAGCGCTTTGGCTTCGGCGGATGGGGCAGGTTTCTGGTTTCCCGGTATGTTGTCAGAGCTGTGGCGTCTCCGTAATACCTTAGCTTTTGTGTTTTTTTTGCCACCATTAAATGTAAAAACTCGCATTTTGTGTGAACCGCAAAAGCAAATCAGGTGTGTCACCTTCAATGTTTTGCGAAAGTATGAATAAAATAGCATATACTTAACAAGTTGTGACTAATAACTTTGAGATAGCGCAATCATTTTTTTTGTGTTGACTTGTGTTGACTTTCGTTGAACAAGCTCTTCCTCAACTTTGGATTTCAAAAAAATAGTTATCCATCAATTTGTTGCGTAAGAATATGTTGATGCAATGAAACCTGGCGACACGGTGCTCAACTGGGTAGCACCACAGCCTACAGTGCATAAGTGCAGTTTGATTTTGGCTACACCCACCCTGTGTGGGATTTGTATGTTTTCACTGTGCCTGCATGAGTTCCGAAAACACATAAAACAAAAAAGAAACATGCATGGCAGGTTGATTGGGCACTCATTATAGTCCTATGATTGTGAGCACAAATTGTTGTTCGGTCTGCCCCGCTATTAGCTGCCAATCAGTTCACGGTGGTCCCCACCTACTGCCTGAAGACAGCAGGGATAGCTTCCACCACACGCATGACCCTGGTGGATTAGAAAATGGATGGATAGATAGATAGATGCATTGAAACCTTGAGTTTCACACACATAATAGCCCTCTGAGACAAATGAGGCCCGTCAGCAAAATGAGGGAAACACATCAGTCGTAGCCCAACACTTCAGCAACCATTGCGACCCAATCTACAATGCTGGTCGGTAAAACTCACCGTACTCAGCTGAATTTGATGAGGCGGATCTGGTTGGGGAGGATGATCTACAGTTGCATTCACAAACCATGCTTTACCGCCTGAGTTTTAAATTAAGCAAACGCACTATCGTCTTTTATGTTTGTCAAGTGCCGTTTTTGTAGGCTGAAATGTGAACGTTGTCTTGAAAAACGAGGGTGACAGCATATGGCATGCAGTAGCTTTTCTGCTTTGTAGTCCACCAGTTTTCTGCATGTCTTCACTCGTAATGCAGACCAGTGGGAATTCATTTGTAAATTCTGCCAGATTTTCATCAGCAAGTCAGTAAAAATATTTCTTCTGTGCGCGTCGCTCGAACCTGTTACAAGTATTTATTTTCACATGTTAATGAAGTGCTGCCTCATGCCCTTTGTGTTAAATACGGACGCATCCAATGAAGGTCTGGGGGCTGTGCTTTATCAGCAGCAGGGAGATAAACTTCGCGTTGTTGCTTATGGATCCAGAACACTCTCACCTTCAGAGAAAAATTATCATCTCCATTCTGGAAAGCTTGAGTTTCTGGCGTTGAAGTGGGCAATCTGCGACAAATTTCGAGATTATCTCTACTATGCACCCACATTCACTGTGTACACGGACAATAACCCTCTCGCATACGTTCTAAGCACGGCCAAACTCAATGCTGCCGGACATCGCTGGGTGGGTGAATTGGCGGATTTCCACTTCACAATAAAGTACAGGCCAGGCAAGGCGAATGCTGACGCCGACACACTGTCGCGTTATCCAGTTAAGCTGGAGGGACACACAGAGGAGTACACTGAAACTTTGCCCCCAGACGTGGTTTCCACCATATGGCAGGGGGACAAGGCTGTGGCTGAGGAGGATGTGCCATGGATGGCGGCGTTGCAACTCACCTCTGATGGTGAGGATTTTTTTCCGGTGACAGTCCCCGTTATCACTCCAGATGATATCAGAGCTGCTCAGGAAGAGGATGCGTCAATCTCTGAGGTAATGACACTGAAGAGGAGGGGATGGAACCCCAATGACAAAGATAAAAGACAAATGGGACCAGAGGCAAGGAGACTAGTACACGAATGGAATAGACTGAAACTGGACAAGGGGATTTTATACAGACAGGCGGGGAAATGGAAACAGCTCGTTCTCCCTAGTAAGCTGAAGTCGACGGTGCTTAAACACCTGCATGATGACATGGGTCATGTTGGAGCTGACAAGGTGATCAACCTTGCAAGGCAGAGGTTCTATTGGCCATTCATGCAGCACGAAATAGAAAACTACGTCATTCGCCAGTGTTCCTGCATTAAACAGAAACGCCCCACCATTCCGGAAAAAGCACCCATGGGCAACATCACTACTAG
>NC_142742.1:11297500-11417500 GCF_051943395.1 Hippocampus bargibanti | reverse complement strand
AATACGCGCACATACATATATCTGATTCACAGCTGTGCAAAGTTTGAGACAGGTTCACGATGAGGATACACCGCACTATCGAATGAATGGATGAAATAATTCCACCCAAATGAATCAATTCAATAAAAATGAAGTTTGACAGACGGTCCAACAAATGTTTATTATGGTATATTTTGAACATTGAGGGGTCAAATGTGATTGAGGTTTTATTTTTTCTTGAAAATCATATAGCTGATCCGATGGAGTGCTCAGGCCCACTAGCACCAAATTGCTCACGCCTGATTTAACTTTCCAATTGAGGGATACTAATAATTGGATAATTTAAAATAATAAACAAACGCTTTGGACTCAAATGTGTATGATTGGTGGATGTTGGCTTGTTTCTAATAGTTGGACTGCATTCTCAGTGATATGCAATTATTATTTCATATAGAGTGGAAATAGGATTCCCCAATAAAGAATTAAAAATGCTAAAATAAATAATACATTTAACATAGATTTTTTAAAGTAAATGTATTGTGAAAAATAATTTATTACATGAAATAATATAAATATATTTTTAATTCAATGTAACAAAAGTGAGCATTGTCATTGTTAAGGCATTTATTTTTCTATACAGATCAATTATATTGTGCATGTTCTGGGGTCCATTTTTTGAGATAATAAGTCACCCTTCATTGAATGAAGATAGATTTACTTTCATATTTTATATTATCATTAAATAATTGTCTTATTATTAAATCGTTACACCAACCATGACATGTTCAATGCAAACATTTAACCCGTGTATATGTCATCCCCCCACCCCCCACCCCTCCCCGCTATGGCTTTGGGCTGCGATTTATGGCATCTGCATATTCACATTCGCAATAATGAAAGATCGTGGAAAAGGATCACCCTCTACAGCATCTGAAGCGCACCAGTTTGTGGAAAGCTTTCTTGAAGTCTTCATTGGACATGGTGTAAATTATGGGATTGATGAGCGAGTTCAGGTAGCCGAGCCAGGTGAAGAAGTCAAAAAGCTCGGGGACGACGCAGGCGTCGCATGCGGCCACCGCCAGCGTGTAGATGAAGAAAGGCAGCCAGCATACGATGTACGCGCCCAGAATGATGCCGAGCGTCTTGGTGGCCTTCCTCTCTCGAGCCGCCGAGATGCGTTTTTTCTCCAGGGCCGCGTCTGACAGTGTCACCTTCACCTGGTTGTCGCTGGTGGACGAGTTAGTGTCGCTGGACGGCGCGTCGTGCCTGCCGCCCTGCAAGGGGCTCGTGGAGGCGTTGGAGCCCGGGGACCCCGTCGCCAAGTACGCCGAAGTGAACCTCTTGCCCGGCACCTTTTTCTTTTTCTTAGGGGATTGCTTGAGGATGCGTTTTCGCGCCTCCACGTAAATGCGCCCGTAGAGGACGATGAGGAGCAGGGTGGGGATGTAAAAGGCGCCAAAGGTGGAGTAAATAGTGTAGAAGATGTGATCCGTATTGACGCTGCAGCTTGTCAACTCGTCCGCCTTGACCTGCCTCCAGAAAAGCGGCGGCAGCGAGATGGAGATGGCGATGACCCAGGCGGTGGCCACCATGCCGGCAGCGCGCCCAGGCGTGCGCTTTTTGGAGTACTCCACCGCATCCGTGATGGCCCAGTAACGGTCCAGGGCGATGACGCACAGGTGGAGGATGGACGCCGTGCAGCAGGTGATGTCCGACGACAGCCACACGTCGCATATCACCTGGCCTAGTGTCCACTCGTGGATGACCGTGTAGAGGGCGCACACGGGCATGACAAGAATGGACACCAGCAGGTCGGTGACGGCCAACGAAGCGATGAGGAAGTTGGCGGGCGTCTGCAGCTTCTTGGACTGGGAAATGGTGGCGATGACGAAGGCGTTGGACAGGCTGGTGGCCAGCGTGATGGCGGAAAGGAGCGACGCCAGGCTGATCTGGTAGGCGAGACCATGCGCGCTCCACTCCACCTCAGACGCATCCTCTGGCTGGCTGATGTTGGAGGTGTTCACCGGCAGCTGGGTGGGCTCCACTTGACCGGCTCCCTCCATCACTTCTCGAGTCACTCGTGGCTCATAATCTGTCCACCGTCTCACACTTCGGGGGTGAAATGCGAAGAAAGTCGCCTCCGTAACGCCATGGCACAAATCATTCTTTTTTGTAATCCATTCCCCGCGGGGAAATAAATTGAGCACTCTTCATCGTGACAAAGCAAAGTGATGACGTGTTGCCGTTCCAACGTGTGAGGGACATAATCCGCATGGAAGGTGAAATGTTTTCCAAACAGCGCGCTTTCTTGGACCCTTGCAGAGGGTGACTGACGAGCTGAGTCTCAAAGTGCAGCTTTTTATACAGTCTGTGACATCAACTGATATCTCCATGAAGGGCCAGACTGTTTGCTGGGTCATAGTGCCCGTAGAGCCTCAGTCATTGGCGCACATTACGCGGATTAGGTAAATGCACAGTTTACTGCAAACCTTTGCACAGCTTTGCAATGCATTATGAATTAGTTCAAACCAATAAATGTTTGCCGTGGAGGATGAAAAATAGCAATTTTAGTCATCTTCGGTGTTGTTGTTTTATTTTACATGTTGGACAGGAAATATAAATGCCTGTTTCAATGTCTGATGTACATGCAAAAAGTATTTGTCTTTTTTCAATATAAATAAGAAAAACATTATTTCTCTTACAATGGAGATTTTCACAAGCAATTGGAGCAGCTATATTATAAAAACAACTAGTAGTATTTTTGCAATGTATACATTTCTCTTGCAAACATTTTTGTGCATGCAATACATATTGTTTTTCTTTTTTACACCCCCCCACTCCTCCACCCCATTTCTATTTTGCTACTGTAGATTACAAATGTTCCCAGTTTTTGGACTATTTAAGTCTTTCTTGTTTTTTTTTTTTTATTATTATTATTATTATTATTATTATTATTATTATTATTATTATTATTATTATTATTATTATTATTATTATTATTATGGCTGGGTAGGCAGACGGATGGATGGATTATGGGTGGATGAATGGATGGGTGGATGGATGGGTGGATGGATCGATGGGTATGAATGGATGGATGGATGGATGGATGGATGGATGGATGGATGGATGGATGGATGGATGGATGGATGGATGGATGGATGGATGGATGGATGGATGGACTGATTTAATGGTTCAGTGATGTAGTGATATTTTCACAAATGAATGAAATGCAACAAGTGGTTGATTGATTGGTTGATTGGATGGTTGGTTGATTGGTTGGTTAGATGTTTTTTCTCAATTATGTGTGACGGATAGAACAGCATATTGTTCATGAAAGTGAGGATTGACAGATATGCCGGGATCCAGTGTCAAGAACAAAAAGTTTCAAGTTGGTCTCGATGTTGGGCTCCGAAAAAATAAAAACCTCACTTATTGAACTGTGAAAGCACATTTTATTGTGGCTTTTTTAGAGGGGGAAACTCATGTGGCAAATGACAGGCTCAGATGGACCACACATACAGGACACAGGATAGTACAGTACTGTATATCCAAAACACAACATGCTCAAGAGCTGTATAAGAAAATGGCGGTCTTCACAAACTTAATGATCTAACAAGCATTTTGATTGACACCTAGATTGTTATTATTGTAGTTGTTTGCCTTGATTATTAATTGTGATTTTTTTTTTTAGGTTTTGACGCTCGGTGTAAAAACTGCCGCATCTTAATTTTCCATCCTAGTTTATCCTGTTTGAGAATTTGGCAGACCGAGTTGCTCATCACCGAGTGTTCTGGTGGATGTGGATGTTTTCTATTAAATTGCCATTGGCTGGCAACCAATTCAGAGTGTACCCCGCCTACAATCCAAAGACAGCTGGGATGGGCTCCAGCGTGCCTTCGGCTTGGACAATAGATGTATGGGTGGATTATTTAAGAGAAGGGTTGTGCATATAAATAAGCAAATTACATTCACATGTAAATCTGCCCAAAGGTAGTTTTTAGATAATGAGTGATACACACTTGTAACTCTTTCACGATATTTCTTTCTTGCAACTCTGTCATTGTTCTTGTTACTTGTATGAGGGGAACCTGATGATTCTACTCAAGGCCTCAAGTTACCATCTATAGTCCTTTGTTTTACAAAAGGCCATTACAAAACCACGGTGAAAAGTCAGCGCTGCCATCAACAGACAGATGGCCGAATGGCTGAGAATGAAATATATGGTAATGGCTGTGCATTGGAAATAGGTGCTCGTGTAGAATGATGACAAGAAAAACAGAGCAATGTTTGCATGTCAATAGGAAGATAAGAGTCTCAGAGACAAACAGGAAAAACTGAAGACTTGGTGAATGAGCTGCCTTGTGCGTTATTATGTTGCAAAACAGTCCGTGTACCCTCCTGTGAGTTCATGATTGTAGTCATCGAACTGCCGTGGATGTGACACCTGATGCAGAGACATATTCACTATTAGGACATACACTTTTCTGTTGTTACACCTTCATTCCAACGCCACAAAAATATACTGTCAAATTTGTATCATGCCTACAAGCCTACTCCGCCATCATTTTGCGCTAATTCCATTTTGTTTTGCATGGAAAACGTTGCTTTAAATAAAATGCTACATTCAGTGTGGCGTTTCATTTGCATTTAAATATAACATGCTTTTTTAAAAATATTCCCATTCATTTGGTATGACCCCGTTCAGCAGCATCACCACATTTTCTCAGACACCGCCGCACACCTCTCTATGTAATCTCACCTTATCTCTGGTCGTATTTGGGCAAAGCACAGTCGCAGATTGCATATCCTATCTGTCCTATCTCCTGCTGAGTCTGAAAAGCCTATTTTCAGTCCTGTAAACCTCGAGAAGACTTTGTGATTTTTCAGAGCAATATTACCTTACACATACCAATCTCTGACTTTTCTCCTATAGTTCAGTTTGACATAAGGACAAAAGTATTCGGACACAAGGCCCTGATGATTTACAGCAGAGTTGTCAAACCCATTTTCGTCACGGGCCACGTTTTACAATCTTATGACGGAAACCTGATGAAGAAGTCAAGAATAACAATGTTTTTTTAACTTTTATTTAAGTTACTGTAATGAGGGGATGGGGAAAAAATGTTTCCCTTATTTATTCTTCTTCTTCTTTTCCTTTCAGATTTTCCCTTCAAGGGGTCGCCTCAGCAATATTTATTATGAATGAAAATACAAATTTTGGAACAGATTTTAGCAAACATTACTGAGGCGGGCCACATAAAATGATGTGGCAGGACCTGGGCCTTAACTTTTTCACGTGTGATTTATAGGATGGGGAAATGGTACAAAATTGATCTAGTCTTACATTTGCAGCTATATAATATATAATATATAATATATAATATATAATATATAATATATAATATATAATATATAATATATAATATATAATATATAATTTATAATATATAATATATAATATATAATATATAATATATAATATATAATATATAATATATAATATATGTATAATATATATATAGCCAATGTGAAAGGTGATACATATTTTAGTTAATATATTTTGCGGCAAGATATTTTATGACAAGAAAGGGTCAAAATGGGTTCAGTTCCCACTCAGTGATGGTTGCAATGCAAGTGCAAATGGTCACCCATCATGATATAATCCTTGAAATTGACTGGCAACCGAATCAGCGAGGAGTCTCCCTTTGGCATGAAGTCACCTGAGATCAGACAGCGCAAGCGGGAACCCGAAGATCAGACATATTAGAAAACGGGTGGATGGATGGATGAAAATGAATGCCTCTTAGTAAATCTAAATGTGTTGGATTGTGCAGGTTTACGCAATTGACCTTCCCATGGCTGTCTATCACAATTAACTTTCATAGATAGTGTAAATAGTATCATGATGCCATTTATCCGGAGAGACTTTTCCTACCCCGTCATAATTTTGTTGGTTAGTCCAGATATTTATGCTTAAAGCCCTGCAGTGGTTGTTTTAAGAGTATCATTCACATTCTATGCAGCTGCACATTGCATCGGGTACAAAGTGAACCTGATGAACCAAATATCAGTGACGATTCAGTCAGGCTGCGGTTCTCTGCAGGTTCGCATCCCAATGAGTCACAAATATAGCTTTTAAAGTGAGATTTGACGAGGCAGAGAGGGAATCTTGACCCAGCACGATTCCATTCGATTACGATTCAGTGGGCGACAACAAGTAGCCAATGGCTCACACCGCTGCCTCTACTGTGGGGCTCAACTCAAGGATGGTTTTTGCTACAATGACAACTGGGGCATAGAATTAAAACAGGTGTCTTTTCGGATCCTAGAGCGGAAGACGAAAGCATTTTGGTATGAAAATATAAAACATTTACTAATACATTTTCAATTCGTGTGTAGATTTATCGTTGAGAAGGTTTCTTCAGCCGTCATCTGTACAAATTTGAAGGTTTCGGACGTTTCGCCTCCTATCCAAGAGGCTTCATCGGCGAACTAAAGTCTGACTGGTCGTATCGGCCCTATTTATATATCCCTAATGTCCAGCCATGGCGGAGCCGGAAACAGCTATGATAGGTCCCTACTCTCAGGTTGGGGGGAGCAGAGGACAGAGCGCTAAAAACAGAAGTCTTTAGGAAGGCTACGCACACTGACCAATACTTACTGTTTGACTCTAACCACCCTTTACAACACAAATTAGGAGTTATCAGAACCCTCCAGCATAGGGCTAAACTAATACCAACTAGCATTGAAGGTAGAGAAAAGGAGTCAAAACATATTAGGCGAGCACTCACTAACTGTGGGTACCCGCAGTGGTCATTCAACAAATGTCAGAAAGAAATAATAGGGAATGAAACCAATAATTCTCAAGATACAAAAAGGAGAGGAGTAGCAGTACCTTACATTGCAGGTGTTTCTGAAAAATTACAAAGAGTCCTTTGGCAACACAAAATTCCTACTTATTTCAAACCGATAAACACATTAAGGCAAAAATTAGTGCATCCAAAAGATAGGCTACCAAATGAAAAACAAAGTAATGTAGTTTATTCCATACAGTGTAAGAATGAAAATTGTAAAGAGCAGTACGTTGGGGAAACTCGTCAAATTCTCAAAAAAAGACTTTATCAACATCGCAGGGATAATACAAGTGGGCCTCAATCGGCAGTACATTTGCACCTAAAAGTTAGCAACCACTCATTTGACGACAATGAAGTTAAAATCTTAGCGAAAGAACAAAAAGAACAAAGAGCAAATTTCCCCATTGCGGGACGAATAAAGGTATTCTGATTCTGATTCTGATTCTGAACATAGATGGTTTCATAGGGGGGTAAAAGAAGCGATTCTTATAAAACAACAAAATCCTTCATTAAACCGGTCTGGTGGGGTGAGGTTCAATTTGGATCGTTCATACAATAGCATGCTTAGGCAAAACAGGTTAGGCAACATTCGTAATGTTGTTGAGGTGATACCGGTGGGAGTGGGGGAAATGGGCCAGTCGTTAGTCAGGAATGTAGGAACAATCAGTGGGGCCACAGGGAGCGGTCCTCTGCTCCCCCCAACCTGAGAGTAGGGACCTATCATAGCTGTGTCCGGCTCCGCCATGGCTGGACATTAGGGATATATAAATAGGGCCGATACGACCAGTCAGACTTTAGTTCGCTGACGAAGCCTCTTGGATAGGAAGCGAAACGTCCGAAACCTTCAAATTTGTACAGATGACGGCTGAACAAACCTTCTCATCGATGGACCACTCCTGTACGACTGAGAGCTTATACAGACAGATGTGTAGATTTATGTAAATTGCGAGACAAAAATTATTACCCAAACCCCGACTGTGTCAAGAACTTCACCAAGCATTCAAATGTCCAAGGGTGCCACATCCTGTTAACACAAATGCCTTACAAGCGTTGATCAGTATGCAGGGCGGTGTCTGCCAGTAGCTTCCTCGCGCTTTAGCAGTCTGTTGTTCCTTGAAACCTTTTCATGATACACTGGAAGAAAATCAAAAACATGCTAAAAATTGTGATGTTGCAGTGTTGGTAAAATTTTACATGACTCACCCAGATACATATTTTTAGAAATAAGCAGACCAGACGATTTACTCCGAATAATAATACATTTCCTTTATAAGCGCCTTTCAAAACTCTCAAGGACACTTTACAGGATAGTCTTTCTGCTGTTGAGCAGCGGCAGACATTTTACATGAATCTAACTTTCTTTTTCAGTTTTTGAAGGTAGTATTAGCATTGACAGAAAAGCATAAACAGAGAAAAGTAAACAAAACAAAATGTCTTCTAAAGTATTTTGATTTACATAAAACGTACCGGTGTGTGCCATGCGTGAAATTAGCTTTCTTTGACCTTGAGCTAATTAGCATTAGCTTTAATGAGAGTTTGAATTCTCCAGTCAAATGTTCACTCCAAATCCGCATCATTTGATGTTCTTTCAACGTAACACAAAGCTGTCATGTGCTGAACTAAAGTTTATTTTTTAAGCGTGAGCATTGCCAACGTGATCGCAGTCCAGTGGTTCTTTTCTTCCACATGTAACGAGATGGGGTGCCAATCAAGAGACAACTCTTTGTATACAGTGCAAGCAGATTAAAAACATTTGCATAGTAAGTAAAAGCACAAAATATCTGAAGGAGCAGCACAAGTGATTCATGTCCCATGCTGTCATAATCAATAACTGAAATTAATGAATCGATTCAGAATCATCATTTGACATTTGTTCAAATTTGCGATAACAACACATACTTCATTTTCATTGGTCAACTTTGAGTTGTCTTGTGACCTTCAATTTCAAAGAAAAGCAGTGGTGACTGGGTAGCAAATAGGACAAATCCAAAATGAGGGCAGATCCCCTGGTTATCAAATGCCTCCCTATCGACCTACCCAAAACTCACCACCACAGGGAAAGATCTTCACCTCGTCTTAGCGGTAATGAGATGAGACGGCGGAGGTGACCACGCTGAGCTGCTAGGTCAGCTGTGTTTGGCTTGGAAAATTAGGGAAGAAAAAAAAACGTATTGTACTTTTTTACCATATTTTACAGTGTATAAGGCGCACCAGAGTATAAGGCGCACCCCCAATGAACGGTGTATTTTCAAACTTTTTCCATATACGTATATGGCGTACCGGACTATAGGGCACACCTTCAATGAATGAAAAGGGTTTTCCAATTATAATACATAAATATATAAAAGTTTACCAAATATAAGGTACACCACATTATAACGGGCGACAGTCGAGGCTGGGGTTACGCACCACTTCTTCTACTGGTGGAAATGGAGTCAGTGGCTGCTGACAGTAGTTGTAAGACCTGTTGTGGCTCAATATTACTTCACATATCAGGCTGCGTATAAGTCGCATGGTAATCTTTTGAAGAAAATGAAAGATTTTGGGTCCACTTTGTACACCGGAAAATACGGTAAGAGGAAGCCATGACTTATTCGGTTATATGAGTGGCAACAGACGCGTGTATAAAATATATGTTGTTTTTAATTGAATTTAGGTAGAATAGCTAATCCCGCTCTGGCCTCCTTGTGTGGAGTTTGCATGTTCTCCCTGGGACCGTGTGGGTTTTCTCCGAGTCCTCCGGTTTCCTCCCACATTCCAAAAACAAGCATGGCAGGCTGATTGAATACTAATAATTGTCCCTACTCCCTAGGTGAGAGTGTGAGTGTGGATGGTTGTTTGTCTCAGTGTGCCCTGCGATTGGCTGGCAACCAATTCAAGGTGTCCCCTGCCTCGTGCCCGAAGACGACTGGGATAGGCTCCAGAACCTCCTAATGAAGATAAAGCGGTCTGAAAAATGGATAGATTGGATTGGATTGGATTTGCCTTTATTAGTCTCGCAGTGGAGAAATTTACATTTCACAGCAGCAAAGTTATGAAAGAAATGAAAGTAGAAAAGCAAAACATAGGAGCTGGATGGATAGAATAGCTCAGTTAATGCAACCATTATTACACGATTCTTAGAAAATATATTTTATAGGCGGGATTAAAGAATGTAGTGGGCTGTAAATCACCCACGAGCCATCCTTTGCGCACGTATGCAAGTCCAAATGAGCACAAGTCTCACTTAATTACAATTGAAAGTCGACTTTGGAAATGTGACTGTATTTTAACGGTTGTCTCAGGTGGCCATATTATTATGCGTTTGAGTTAGCCCTCTCGAAATCCACTGTGCCAGGCTTGAATGTAGGCCACATGTTGCATTCCAGTGCAGTGCATCTTCGCTCTGGTCCAGTGGCATATGGTGGCTTGTGCTCCGCCAATCTGCCTGCCCAAAGTGTGTCACATAGGAAAGATAAGGGATTTCCAACTAAATGAGTTTTTATGAGGGCTGGGGTCTCATTTTCCAGATGAGATGATGATGGAGTAGAAAAGGGGCCGTGTGCGACTTACTGCAGCAGTTTTGCCCGAATTTTAAAATGACCCCATGGAAGTAGACTACTGTGGCCAGCATTTACCCACCGGAAGCCTTGCCCCAGGAATTGAACCAATGACTGCTGTGTTCTGAGGCGGACGCGCTTTGTGAGTGCTTGACACCAAAATTCCAAGAGATGTCCCAAGATTTAGACATGAAACATGGCTTTAGTCCAGCCATCCATCCACCCATCCATACATCCATCCATTCATCCATTCATCCATCCATCCATCCATTTTCCATACTGGGCCGCCATGGCTTTAGTCTGAGTATAAAAACAGCGAGTGACTTTTACAGTGACCGGCCCGGTACTCGAGTGGTTAGCAGTGGAGTGGTTAGCAGTGGAGTTTGCATGTTCTACCCGGGCCCGCGTGGGTTTTCTCCAGGTTCCCTCCGACATTCCAAAAACATGCATAGCAGGCTGATTGAACACGTCAAATTGACTCGAGATGTGAGTGTTAGAGTGACTGGTGTTTGTCTCTGTGTGCCATGTGATTGGCTGGCAATCAATTCAAGGTGTCCCCTGCCTAGTGCCCGAAGATGGCTGGGATCGCCTCCGGCATCCTCCGCGACCCTAATGAGGAATAAACGGTACGGAAAATGGATGGATGGACTTTTTCAGCCAATCGAGGACGATAGCGGATACATGTGAATGCCAAACCACGATTATGTGGGTGTTCACTGTACTGATTCTGAATGCTCTGTAGGTTAGCACTTATGTGACTTTTTTTGGATGCCATCCAATAAGAAGAAGGTCAAAAGTACATCTCACTCACAAGCCGAGCATGATTCCCAACTTCATTCCCTTTAGGGGAATACAAAACGGGAAATGAGCTGTCGTACTGTGGTTGGGATTGTTACGCTCATGTGGGAAAGACTGTGTCCATTTAGTACCAGAATGGTCAGATGGGAAACCACCTGCTTATTGATTTCACGAGCTGGACCCCGCCATGCTTCGCGGAGAAAGAAGCAAAAGCAGAGATTTGAATGATGACATCCGCATGTGCGACTGTGCCCCGATACCAGTGACGTGCAGTCAGTGAAGGCAGGTGAGGCAGTGCCTCACCTGTCATCATGGAAAGCTGTCATGGAAATATCAAATGAAAAAATAAATTAAACAGTTAGATGTAGTGATTTGTAGTGATTTGTACTTTAAAGTTCTTGTCCATTTAACTTCACCGTTTTAGGATTTTTTTCAAAATCGCTGAATTTTCACATTTACCGTTCAAATACGAAGTAGAGATGAGCGGTGACGTCATTAATGACGTCAGTGCCTCACCAGCCATGAACCTCACCGCACGTCACTGCCCGATACCATTGTGGCAAATAATCAACAATACAGTAAAGTCTCGTTATAGCGATATTCAAGGGAGTACGAAAAAATATCGATATAACGGGGACTATCGATATATCCGATCCTGCGCCGAACTGCATTAAACAAAAGCCGCCAAAAGAGGGCAGCCAAGCGCCATATAAGAAACGGAGCTGGCCATTAGCTCCCTTTTTTTTGGGTCAGAGATGTTCCCCCAATGTTGCCTCAAAATGGCACATATAATTCTTTAATGATTGTAAACATGTATGCTTTAATCTTCAGAACTACAGTGTATTTGAAACATATTCATAACTGGATGTGTAACAAGAAAGCATATTATCCGAATCTGAAGCCATTGTTTGGATTCACAAGCAATGCAAGACGTCTTGGCGTGAAGTCATTTTTATTTGCATTTGAATAAAAAGTAACATCGGCTGTCCTTTAATACACAGTATGGAATGTTAATAATTTTCAAAATCATCGCGCTTCAGCAGACAAAACAAGAAACATTGTTGCAAAAAACGATTGCATTCATATACAGTACAGTGGGCATGTACATAACACAACAGGGAAACTGCAACGCTTACATCTTACTGTATTATGTATACAATTTAAAAAAGTCATCAATCTTCTTCTGCTTCCCATTTTTACCTTTTAACACAAACACTTCAATCTCGTCTGCTACACACGAGCTAGCGTCTGAAAATGAAAATGGCTCTGCTACACGGGTGCTGGGCACGTAACCAAGTCACCTGACCAAGTCGACCAATGCCGCGACTGATGGCGTGACACGTAACCAAGACACGTGACCAAGTTGACCAATGGCGCGACCGATGGCGTGTCACGTGACAAAGTCACACGGCCAAGTCGACCAATAGCGCGACCGATGGCGGCTCATGTGACCAAGTCGACCAATGGCGCGACCGATGGCGGCTCACGTAACAAGACACGTGACCAAGTTGACCAATGGCGCGACGGATATATCGATATAAACAACAAAAATGGCCGGCGGGGGATGAAAAGGAGCACCGTAATAACCGGATTATCATAATAACCGGGTATCGTACTAAACGGTACTAATTATACATAAAAAGACTAGAAATGTGCAAGGGAAATGAAAATAGTATCGTAATAAGCGGTACTATCGACATAACCGATATCGATATAACGAGACTTTACTGTAGTTATATTATGCATTTTGAGCTCAGAAAATTCCCAGAAATCAACTGCAGCACCACAGATGGCTTCTATTCAATTAATCTGAGTTTACCCAATGGCACAGGCTGCAAATATTGTAAATGACACGTCTCCATGAGGTACGAGCGAAATTAGACGCAATTATTCGAGCGATGTGAGATGAGGCTTGATTCGCAGCCTCCGCAGGAATAGCAACTACATGCCAGATTAACAGTCCTGACAGTCCTGAGGTTTGAACTTGGAATTTTATTCCTGGTCTTCCTCTGTGGGATCTGACTGTTCTTTCTGGTTTCCTCCCAAATTCCAAAAACATTTGGAAATTGGAAATGTTCTTTGTCTAATTAAGTCCTGTAATTGTTAATTGTCTTTAGAAAATGGATGGATGGATGAATGGATGGATGGACAGTTGGATGGACAGTTGGATGGACGGTTGGGCGGACGGTTGGACCGTTTGGGGAAAATGTTGTCATTCGTACAGATTGTCAAAAAAATCTCTTCAGAGTGTATGTATGTATGACTTTAGTTCGCTGACGGAGCCTCTTGGATAGGAGGCGAAACGTCCGACACCTTCAGTACAGATGACGGCTGAAGAAACCTTCTCATCTTCAGAAACTATGACTTTTTTTAACCAAAGCAAATAAATTGGATTCGATTAGCCTTTATTAGTCTCGCAGTGGAGGAATTTATATTTCACAGCAGCAAAGTGATGAAAGGAAGAGGGAAGGAAAGAAGAAATACCGGGGCAGACAACTCTGAAAAGTTCCCAGCCCCATATTCCAGGTATCCGCGAAAAAAGTATGTCAATGCCATATCTTGCATATTCCTTGAGACAAATGTATGAACTGATAAGGGCTATTTTTCACGTTTGAAAGACACTTAATAAATTGGGTTGTAGTGTTACTGTGTTATGAGGTTTGCACATATGACATTTAATGCTAGTATATCCGGCTAAAACACTCCCTCCAAATGCACCTGGCCCGGCCGGCCCCTCTGTCAAATTTTAGAACCCATTGTGGCTCGAAAAGTCAAAATGTTTGCCTACCTCTGACCTAGACCTACACCTTGTCAATCCGAGAATGTGAAAAAACTGACCAAGACTTGAATACAGAGGATGGGGAGGTTTCGCAAAACCTACAACACACCACTATTATGTTCAAAATAATTCCGACATGGTCAAACTACAAAGGACAAGAATCCTGAATTTATGATATAATCTGGAGTGCTACTTTTCCGAAAGACTGTGTGCAGTTGCCCAGAGGCACCGTATTGCTTTAGATGGAATATTGAGCAAGGAAAGTGTCAGCTGCTTGAGCACCAAATGTGAAGAACCAGTTCAACAATAGGTCATTTTTTTAAATGGCTTCTTCTGGGATATTTATTACAAAAGAAGCAGTGACCTGAACAAGGGCTGTTAAGAGAAGACAAAGTATGAAGAGAAAAGATGCACTTTAATCTATTTTTCTGTCAGTCTTCGATGACAGCCCCGCTTTGTTGGATTTGTCTGTTCAGCGGAAAAGGAGCTTCAGCGCAGAGCGCCGATGCATATGTGGAACTGACGCAGCTTGGAATTCAAGTTGATTTACGTGAGACAGGAGATGTGAGACAGTCTCTTTTCGTCAATGGGTGTACAGCTTTGTGCTTGCTTTTAACATTTAGCTTGTAGCAGACGTGCACATTTCACCATGACGTCCCTGATCCACTGGTGAAAAGGACGCTTTGATCCTCTCCTCTTTCATTTAGAACTGCTTCATACAACAAAGAGGGTGCAGAAAGGGTTTAAGATTAAATGACTGTCTGTGTCTTTTGTGTTGTGTCACATTATTTGTTATTTAGTTTTTTGTTGTTGTTTTGACTTTAAAATGGTGCCGCGTGAGTGGCTGCCTTTACAGCAGGTACTGTAGTTGTTTTTTTTTTTAATCCTTCCATTCCTTTCCGCTTACTTTCATCACTTTGCTGCTGTGAAATATAAATTTCTCCACTGCAAGACTAATAAAAGCTATTCCGATCCCATCCAATGAGGTATCTATTGCTGATAAAAAACCTTTTGGACCCTGTAACCTGTTAGCACGAAAGGTTGCCCACTGTCGTCACTGTTGACCCTGAAATGGTTCATTATTAAGCTGCATCTCAATGACTACAAATAACATTTAGGTTAGTAATTGACAATTTTAATTTCCTGTTTGCGATGTAATTCATTGAGAAGAAAAATAGTGTTGTGACACAGAAAGAAAAAGACGGCACTGCATAGAACAAAGAAAAGAAGATAAATGCCAATATGTGATGCTCTCCATATGAAAATAGTCGTCGCAGTTTTGAGGAATTCAATTCTGATCTTAGAAATGCCACTTAAACCATTTTAACCCATTCACTGCCAAAAAGATGCTGAAAAGATGCTTTGATCCTCTCCTCTTTCATCTAGAACTGCTTCATGTAACAAAGATGGTACAGAAAGTGCTTAAGAATGACTCTAAGTCTTTGTGTTGTCATATTGTCTTTGTGTTGTCATATTATTTGTTATTTAGTTTTTTTGTTCTTTTGACTTCAAGTGGCTGCCTTTCCAGCAGCTCATGTATTTTGTTTTTCTACTTTCATTCCTTTCATCACTTTGCTGCTGTGAAATGTAAATTTCCCCACTGCGAGATTAATAAAGGCAAATCCAATCCAATCCAATTCCCGAATTGGATTTGTTTGGGTTTTTGTTTTTCTTACGGAGTGCCGATAAAGCGCTGGGCAAACCTCTGGCAATCTTTTTTCCCCCTTCCCTTTTCCTTGTACAGCCACCCCCAGTTGCACATCATATTACTCCAGACCCAGAAAGAAGAGAGTCTAATGTTTCTTATTCTGCATTGAATGTTTATCTGGTCTGAAAACTCAATATTCTGTTGGTCCTGAAATTTGAATGAAAATGACCAAAACCCTGGCACTGGAGTGGACACATTTTTGCACGTCTGCCAGGGAATGAGTTAATAGTTATAAATTTCTCCTGGTTAACCCTTTCACGTATAAATAATTATATTATGTCACCTAATAACTTGATAAACTGTACACTGTAGTAACCACTATCCCCGGCAAGATTAAAAAAGATGTTGAAATGCTACATAAGAAACAATACAAGTGATTGTAAACCTAAAATTGTGTTGAATTTATTTTGTCGAAAAGTTTTTTGAGTTTAATTCCTCTGGACAATAAGAAAGTTTCACATGTTTATTTAGTTGAACAAACAACACAAAATAGACATTTCAACAATCTATCAATTTATTAAGCTGCATCTGTAAATTCACATTCCATTACGATGACCTATGCAGCATTTTGTAGCCATTAGTGTTCAATGATGCCGTGAATGCGCCTCTCTCTCACTCGTGCACATGCACTGATCTCGAGTGTTTTCAGAGGGGTAGATGAAGATGTCCAAAGCTAGTCAAGATCTATTATCACAAGGAAGAAGTGGATGACAAGTTTGTTTGTTTTTTTGGGTGGGCGGGGGGGGGGGGGTTCACTCAGTATTTCACAGGTGCACGATTCGCACTCAAAAGGCTTTGGCTCCTTACCCACAAGTTACTAAAGCCTGCATGGTCACCATGGCGACAAAGCTGCCATGTGTCTCTACAGCTTGCCTGCTGGGGGGAAAAGGAGGCTGGATCCACGCTGCATCATCGACTGACAGTACCCATGCATCGTCTTCCATATGTGAGCGAGCTTGCCTTTGCTCTTGGTCATTTCTTATGCATTGAATTGCATACCGTCACACTGTCATTGAAAACGAGTGATTTATTATTGTGGTTGCCATGGTGAAGAAGAACAGGGCATCGAATCGAGAGGTTGCTCATGTGGTGGCCCTCTCTCTTATGATAAAGTTAACGAACGGGGTCTGATGTCTGCAACCATGCCAATAATGGACGTATAAAATGGATTGATTTGGCTCATTTTATTTTTACTTTTTAATTGCGTTTTTTTACCTTATTAATTTTTTTAAACAACAAACTTATTATAAATTAACGATAGAATTGCAATGAACGTATGATTCAGAAAATATTGAAGGCACAGTGAATCCTTGCTATTCCCTGGGTAGAGGGACCAACCATAACTTACGCCCCAAAAGGCTAATAATTGCCAAGATACGCTACAGTGGTGGTAAAGCAACGTTTTCTCTCTGAATAAAGTTATATGATTTGATTGGATTGGATTAGCCTTTTTTAGTCTCACAGTGGAGAAATTTACATTACACAGCAGCAAAGTTATGAAAGGAAGAAGAAAGGAAAGGAAGAAGTAGACAACAAAATACAGGGGAAAGATGTTCCAGATGAAAAAAATGCCAAATGTCTCAGCGGTTTTGTACATGACTGTAGCTTGATTGGTTCCCAGCCAGAACTGGATTTCATCCGGCGCTGTTTGGATCCTTGTGAATGGAATAATATAAGATGTTCATTGAGCATTGCACTCAAGAACTCAAGAGAATACTCGTCGGACGTATGCACATGTTCATTGATAAAAATATATAAATGTGTTTCCGTTTATTACTTTGGCCATTTGTTACCAATGAGATTTGTTGAAGTATTGAGCACAGGTTCTCAGTGTAACGATGCATGCCAACCTGATTGCACGCAAGTATTTCCTCTTGTCACTTAACGTTGTTCCGCACCTCCTGCGTGCAGTATTACACTGTCAACTTTTATTGCTTTTCATTTCGCTCCCTGACAGCTGAGCTCCCGCTGTTGCCGTTTGCTGTGTTCTTCCCGTCGCTAACGTTGTTTGTTGGGTTATTATCACAAAATTCATTTGTGACTGTGTAGTGTCGCCGCGTACTGCGAAGTCTGAAGGCAGATGGTTATGGATTTTTTTCGCCCCCGCCCTCCCATTCCAATATTACCTTTGTATAGTCAGCGGTTGATTTAAAATTCGCATTTAAGTGCTATTTTGACTTTTTTCAGATGATGTTTTCACATTTAAAAAATGTTTCAATGATGTTTAATCAATATTCTTTTGCTGACATTTTCAGATAGCAAAAAAGTGCATCAAAACAACTTTTATGTTCTACTTTCAATCATACGAGTGCAAAATTGTTTCCATTAAACATGTAGCTCAACTTTTGTTTCAGAAAACACATAACAAATATTGTATTTTACCAAGAACAATTGTATTTGAGCACACTTTTTTGTGTTTACTAGCAGGGGTGTTTTAAATACGTCTTGCCAGTGGCAGGCCATCAGGGACTGCAAGGCCTTCTCTGCTGGCCTAATATCTGAATCACAGACTAATATTAAATATATTTTTTCCTTGAATTTTTATTAAATAATTCAAAATTGTCTTTCATCTTTCTTTCATCGCTTTTACCATGTTGTGTTTCTTCCAGATGTGTTTCGGATTTAAGCATTGAACCAATCACATCTCAGCCATCGTTTCTTACCAGGTTCGAGAATCTACCTGAACGCCTTCACAATCAGTTCTGCGGACCCTGGAGTGAAACAGTTGCTTTAGCCAATCAATGTTCAAGTTGGCAACCCAAGGCCTGCTGGCAGGCGCTGGAAATGATGTGAATGGAAACCATGATTGGCTAATCACTGGCCAATCAGAGTATCACGAGCCGCGAGTGAGAAGAGCATACTGGCAGAGCTAGCACACTATCTGTCGCGAACTGCATAAGCAAATATATTGTTGTGTTGATTTAATAGCGGTTTTGTCAACCCACAATGGCTGAAGTATGAGAAGAAATGGATTTGGTTGCATATATACTGTTAAAGCCACTTTCAAGATAGACTTTTCAAGAATAGATGGAAATCATTAAGAAACATTGGAAGGCTCCAAAGCTAGCAAAAATAGTCAATAATATTGCAATTTTATGAGGTCAAAGTAAAAATGTTAATAGTTTAATGACAGTATTTCTTAAGTTTCTTCAAGTCACAAGTTATTTCCTGGTCAACTGCAACCTCAAGTTGACGTGTAATAAATCACACCGCACACGCTGCTGTGGATTGATTCAGACGTAGTCCTACTGTAGGCCTGAGGTTGCCATGCGTGGCCCGCCACTGCATCTAGCTATATTTCGAAGAGACCGATATTGTATGCTTTTTATTCTACAGTTTGCACTTCGAGGTGAATTTTTATGTATTATTGCTATCTATATAACATTTGATTGATTGAATGACTTCAAAATGTTAAAATTATGTGGCATTCATTTAAACTCTCCTCCGAGCTCTACTTTGACTTTGATGGATGTTGTTTTTCCCAGTAAAGCGGTTTAAATGATGCAACATCAATATTTGTCCTTAAATATAAAATGAATACTGTCAAATGGTGCTGCGTTTGGCTTGCATCCAGTCAATTTTCTATCATGTCTCTCACCTCAAGCCAGCTGGTATATGGTGCAGCACACCCGTCATCCTGAAGAGAATGAGCGATATCGAAAATGGATGGATGTTTGGATTTCAGGAGGTGTACTTAAAAACGTCTCCAATTTACCTCTCTTTGGTGTTACTTTGCTAGTTTAAAAGGAATGGTTTGAATTTATGTTAAATTGATATTTTTTTTAATCAATTGTTACATTTATACTCAACTCATATCTGTTTTGTTCATATTGCACTTAAACTCTTTCGGGTATAGTGGTGACTCAAGTGGACAGCTATTTAAACAGTGTTTTTCTCTGATATAAATTAACCTTAATGTCACCGTTGTGCCTTAACCACCACAATGGACCCTCGTGTGTGTTGCTGTCCATCGCCGTTATGTTTTTTCAATACCTCAAGAGTAATAAAAACACTGATGTAAATTATCTTTTAATTGTGCATGAAAGTGTTACGAACAACTGCCACTTACTTCATGTTTGTTAATTTGCTATACACTCAAGATGTGTTGAAATACTGTTCTGTTGCCTGATTTAACGTTTACTAATGTCGATTTATTATTAAAAAAGACAACAGTGTGTTAAATCCATTTAACATTTTCTCGAAAGTGGTATTTTTGAGCCAACAGCTTGACATTCACTACACCTGTTTTTTCCTTGTAAATTGGCTTGAATTGTACCTGTTTGACTCTAGTAACATATTTTTAGTAACTCGTAATGAATAAATTGATTAAATGAAGGTTTCGTGAGCCATTGAAGTATTACACGAGGATGTAGATCGCGTGATTGGCATCATATTGGACCACGAGGGGTCGCCATTCACACGCAGGTGGTGCACCTTGGCGTCCTAACTGGATTGTATTTCCAAAATTAAATTATTACGTCATTTTAATCCACATTTCTTTATCTTCATGTGAATAGCTTATGCCCGGGGGGAAATGTTACAAATCTGACTCACATTTTTCAACGTTTTTATTTGTAGCTATCTCTCGTGGTTGCTTTGCACAGTATACTCAGCCAATCAGAGCCAACACCATTTTGCATACAATTGATTATTACAACTAAAGTTATATCTAAAAAACAAAACGTCCTTATTCTTCACAATTTTAACGCATTTCACTTTGTTAGTGATTCAAATGTGTTACTTTGTTACGGTGTGAACGTAGTGGATATTGGTGACAGTCACTCTCGTCTTCTTTTCCTGACGGCTTTTCCCGTCAGGGGTCGCCACAGCGAATCAGTCCTCCATCTTCAGAGGTTTGATTCGCATGTTTGTTTTGGCCAAGCTTTTACATCGGATGCCCTTCCTGACACAACCCTCTGTATTTATCCGCGCTTGGGACCGGCACAAAAAGACACTGGCTCGTGTCCTCTTGTGGCTACAGAACAAGCAATTCGATGAGCTTAATAAAGATGAAGATGCTCAATAAAAAGGCAATGACAGCATGGATAATAGTCGGCAATAACAAAGGGAGAAAATCAATGCGTTTTGGCAATGAATTACACGATTGAAACAGTCACTGTAAGACTCAATTTTTGGATTTTGAAAAGAGAAATCAGAGGAGAAAAGTATTCAGAATATTTCCTGGCCACTCGTTGATACAACGAAGCTCGGTCACAAAAGGTGAGTGATTCACCTTTTATATACATCGGAAATGAATGACAGGAAACCCTTGCTACTTCACGGTTCAATTTTCGTGGCCCTTGCTGCATCGCAGATTTTTTTTTTTTCGAACCTAAAAAAAGGCCGCAAAGTCACTACAGTACAGTGCTGTAAAACTACAGCGGGTCACAGAGAGCAGCATAAAGCATTCATTGGATTTACTGTCTTTTTTTAATTCATCCATTTTGAGGCATTATTGTGCTGTAAATGCACAAAACTGAACATTAAGTAACCAAAAACATCTGTTTCATTTGGCTACACCAAAATGAGTCGATTATTGATGTAAACATGTTCATCACTTTGCTGACTGTACATTAATCACCTTGACTTTGTTTACATTCATGTTGACGCTGTCAACTAGGGGTTTTTGTTTTCGTGCTGACTTGGGCCGAAGCTAATTGGGCGAGAGACGACACTACTGGACAGCATTCAACATACCTGAATGCTTATCCCCCTTCCTGTTCTCGCATTGTGTTAGTTCAGGTTACGTACTGTACGTATTCTTGTATTTTCATTCGTACCTAAACGTCCCGTGCCTTCAAAATCAGCGAACCCCAAAAAGAGAGGAACATGATGACAGTGAGTGAAAAAGTAAAATGAAAAAGCGAGGAAAAGAGAAAGAGAGTTATGCCGCTGTTGCACGCCATTACGTCAATGTATCTACAGTGTGTTACATCAAAAAAAGACCAGCAATGTACCTGAAAATATTATACTATGCTTTATATAGCGTATGTTGACAGTGGACTGTTTACTTTATTGCATTACTGTTGTACTGTACTACAAACATTTAATGTGCTTCTTTATGCATGTCCTGTACTGTGTTCCACTAAATGTAGCCTTATACATTATTTTATACTCATGCACATGTACATTTACCAATGCATGTACATGTAGGGTTCACCACATCACAGTTTTTGTCTATTGTGGGCGTTCCCAGTCCCCATTAACCACAATAAACGAGGGATTACTGTAAAGTGTTCCTCCAAATTTTGAACTGGTCTCATAGGGTAAAATAGAGGATAAATAAAAGTGTCTGATTGTTAAACGTTGTTGGTAATTTGTGAGAAACCGTTGACATTAGTATCTGCGCAAAGACGGTTTTCTACATAAATGTATATGTACATATTAATTTGCTTTTTCACAATTGTGTATACAGTATGTCACAGTGGTCAACTGTACAATTCTGGCTACATGTTCTCCCCGTGCCTGTGTGGGTTTTCTCCAGGTACTCCGTTTTCCTCTCACATTGCAAAAACCTGCATGGCGGCTTCATGGAACAGTCTATATTGTCACTTTGTGTTGTAAAGGCAAATAGTTGTTTGTTTATGCGCGCACTGCAATTGGCTGGCAACTCGTCTACAGCCTGAAGACAGCTGGAATAGGCAACTTTTGTGAGGATAAACAGATTAGAGGATGGATGGGTGGACAAGTTGACGTGAAACTGTTTAATCATAACGTGAATCAGAATTCGAGAAGAGTTACAAGCTGAAGAAACGCTGGTTGACCCATGGTAAAGACGTTCTGCAAAGAAAGTACCAAAAATATTCCCTGTTGGGACTACTTTTCCTCCACGACCAAAACCGCAGGGGGAAAATGAGCCCACGCCTTTTCCGTTTGCTCTTTTACGCGTCTTTGTCACCACACTCAAATCCTCCCGCCGCCGCCGACGCTCACAGGCACAAGCGCACATACGCGATGGCTTTCTCATGGAAGACCGCCTCGGTTTGCCTCAACTTTTTGCTGCTATTCGACACTTGTCAGCCGGGTTCGAGCTTGGAGCTAACACTGCTGCACACCAATGACATCCACGCGCGCATCGAAGAGACCAGCGTGGACTCTGGAAAGTGTCCGCCCGAGGGTCCCTGCTTCGGGGGAGCGGCACGGCGGTTCAGTAAACTGTCGCAGATCCGCAGGGAGGAAAAGAATGTCTTGCTGCTGGATGCCGGCGACCAGTTTCAAGGCACCGTGTGGTTTAACTACTATAAAGGCGCGGAAGCGGCTCACTTTATGAACAAACTTGGCTATAACGTGATGGTAATTGTGTTATGAAAAGCTGCCGGGTCAAGTCTTGCCACTGGAAACAACTTTTGGGTGTCGTGCGTCGCAGGCTTTCGGGAACCACGAGTTTGACAATGGAGTGGAGGGTCTCATCTCGCCTTTCCTGCGGAATATTAATTGCACAATGGTGAGTTCGAACATCAAACCGGACCAGACTCTGATGGCCAACTTCAGCCGCTTCTACCGGCCTCACGTGGTGATCAACGTGGGTTTGGAAAAAGTGGCCGTGGTGGGATACACCACCGCAGAGACCCCTTTCTTGTCGATGCCAGGTAAATATGTTCCAAAGTTTTTCCATCTACAGGTAACACCCGAATTACAAACGAGTTCCGTTCCGATCAAACGGTCATAAGTCAAAATGGTCGTAAGTTGAAATACATTCAAAATGTCATTGCACATATCCCCATTGTTAGACGATTAAAGGTTTTCTGATTCTGAAAATGTTGAATCGAGACTAGGACGCTAAATGACTCGCAAATGGTCGATTGCTGTGCGAGTGAGATGCTGGCTGGCTTGAGATGCTGGCAAACTTGTCACACGCGTTGCCGGCCTGCTAGGGCGTTGTGGTGCCAGGCGTAGAATAAAAAATTAAAAAAATAGGGTCTGTATAGGTCGTGGTCGTAAGTGCGGGTGGTCGTAAGTTGAGCCGGCCGTAAGTCGGATGTTACCAGTATAAGGTGCAGCTTTAATGAGTGATAGGTTTCCAAATATAATATAGAAATACATAAAAGTTTTCCAAATATAAAGCACACTACATTATAAGGCGCTCCAGTAGTGGCTAGGGTTATACACTACTTCTACAGGGGGAAATTGAGTTAGTGGCTGCTGACAGTTGTTGTGAGATCTGTTTTGGCTCAATATTAATTCACATGTAAGGCACACCTGCGTATAAGGCTTTTGGGTGCACCTTATACATTGGAAAATACGGCCATTCTTCTTCTTTTCCTTTCGGCTTTTCCCTTCAAGGGGTCGCCACAGCAAATCAGTGTCCTCTATCTTGAGAGGTTTGAAACGCATGTTTGTTTTGGCCAAGCTTTTACGTCGGATGCCCTTCCTGACACAACCCTCTGTATTTATCCGGCTTGGGAATTAATTGCCCAAATAAGGTCATGTATCTCTCTGTCTTCCTCATAACAAAATATAGCACAAAATCAGAATTATCCATCTGTTGCTTCAGTACTCATACCCCGACTTAAGCAGAAGTACACATTGTGGGGTAAATAAAAGTAGTGCTTCAACTGCTTAAGTAAAAGTACAAATTCCAGATCTTAGACTCTCAAAATCTCTCTATTCGTGTTAACATCAGCGACAGAAAGCACAATCAGGTTTTTCCTTCGGAAGAGATTACAGGTTTCTATACACAGTACAAAGATGTGAAAAAAAACAGCTTGTTCACTACAGCCAGCACTCGAGTTCTCTCTCAGTCTCTCTCTCTCTATCTGTCTCTTTCTATTTTTCTCTATTTCTCTCTCTGTCTCTCTCTAATTGTCTCTCTCACTTTCTATTTCTCTCTCTCAAATCTCCCCCCAAACCCCTTTCGGGGTGAAGGCAGACAACACCCTGAGCAGTGCAGCATCTCTCTCTCTCTCTCTCTCTCTCTCTCTCTCTCTCTCTCTCTCTCTCTCTCTCTCTCTCTCTCTCTGTCTCCCCACCCCCTTAGGGGGTGAAGGTAAACTACAACAATACACATAATGACAACAACAATATACATAATGAGACAAACAACCGTTCACATCGACAACATCACTGAGTGGGAATGTATCCTACACATTTCAGCCAAGTGTGCCACTACACCATGAGTGACATATACAAGATAAGGTAAGTCAACCTTTTTTTGTCTCACAATGGAGAAATTCCCAAGGTATCTGGGGAAAATAAGGCGAAGAAAAAAATCTGACCGAGTAAATCCTACTCTGCAGTAGTTGGCGCTATACTGCTGCAGTTTGACAAAGCTTTTTTTTAAAGATTCCTAACTCTAATACACTTGTAGAAAGAAGTTGACCACTGCATGATCCTGTTAACATTTGTGTACTGAACAGCTAATGATGCTTGACAGCCACATCAAGTGTATTGTTTAAGGAAGTAGGGAGAGCTTCCTGTATCACACATATTAACACTGTAAACTTTGAAATAAGTGATTTTAAACAAATTCCTATCTTATCTTATCTTTGAAATAAGTGTTCAAACTTAACATGCAATCAAAATTTAAATCTGTCAATTTAATATTCATCCTTTAAAAAGTGTGAATTCCCAAACTGAACCTGATTAAAATCGTACAGCCCACACAATTATTGAGCTGAGATGTATAAATTCATGTTTTTTTTTACTGTCCATTTACACGTCACTTAATGCATTGATTGTGAAATCGACTTTGCAATGCTAAAATCCTCAAATTTCGCAATCGACTTCCGTGTGGATCATATTTTGAAAAGGGAGGATGGATTCACTCCTTCAGTGCTGTTTGTACAATGTGTCAGAGCTGCACGAACCAGTTGCTGAACCTTGACTTTAGTCTTATGTTTGCGTTTTAGGGCCACACCTAAAGTTTGAAGACGAGGTGGCATCCCTGCAGGTGGAGGTTGACAAGCTACACGCACTCGGCTGTAACAAGATCATCGCCCTGGGACACTCTGGGTTTGATGTGGATCAATTAATTGCGAAGCGAGTCAGGGGGATCGACATCGTTATTGGAGGACATACCAACACATTCCTATACACTGGTACGTATTTGCCCGTCATTTTCAATTAATATTTCAATTGTGGTTTGACATACAGAAAACTCGACTGTGATTGAAGCACAGCATCTACTCCACAGACAGATACATAAATGCATGTTCTTAAACTTTTTATCCATCCATTTTCCGTACCGCTTATTGCTCATTAGGGTCGCGGGGGTTGCTGGAGCCTATCTCAGCTGTCTTCGGGCACGAGGCGGGGGACACCCTGAATTGGTTGCCAGCCAATCGCAGGGCACACAAAGACATACAACAGTCACTCTCACACTCACACCTCGGGACAATTTGGAGTGGTCAATCTGCCTGCCATGCATGTTTTTGGAGTGTGGGAGGAAACCGGAGGACCCGGAGAAAACCCACGCGGGTCCAGGGCGAACATGCAAACTCCACACAGGGAGGCCAGACCGGGACGCGAACCGGCGACCTCTGCACTGTGAAGCCGGTGTGCTAACCACTCGACTACCGGGCCGCCCTTAAACTTTTTATGAAAAGTAAAAATTTGCAGATTGGATGAATGATAGGAAACATGAACCCTATTAAACCATTCAGGTTAAGCGGTTACTACAGTGGACAGTTTATCATGTTGTCAGGTTATAAGATGCATGAAACTGTTAATGCAATCTTCACAGGAACTGGATGCTTGGATTAGAATACAGTGGTCAACTCCTACATTGGATTGGATTAGCCTGTATTAGTCTTGCAGTGGATAAATTTACATTTCACAGCAGCAATGTTATGAAAGAAAGAGGAAAGGAAAAGAAGAAGTAGAAAACCAAAATACAGGAGCTGCTGGAAAGGCAGTCACTCTTGCAGCGCCATCTTGAAGTCAAAAGAACAAAAAAGCAGAAAAACAAATAATCTGACAACACAAAGACATCATGGCGGAATGTGTATGTCTACTACAAGCTAAATGTTGAAAGCAAAAACGAAGCTGTAGTTTCCAGCTACAGATTGTTTCACATTTCCTGTCCCACGTAAATCCGCTTCAATTCCAAGCCGTGACAGTTCCACAGCCACATCGGCGCTCTGTGCTGAAATTCCTTTCTTCTCATCGCGGGCTCCTCAAGCCATGCATCCATCCAGCCGCAGACTGTCCAACAGCATCAACCTTTCCGCTGAATAAAGCGGGGCTGTGAAAATGCTATCCGTTCCAGGCGCAAAAAAGCACAATCGCACCAGAGCTGTCCAGCCATGACAGTTGAATGGGACTGACATTCCTCCCAATCAAAAACAGTGCTGGCATATTCGTGCTGTTGAAAAGGCGCAACCGCTCAGCACAGTCTCTTCCTTGATGAATGTCGTGGCCAAAAATGCTGAAGACAATCTGTCTCTGTTCCATACAACGCACAACAACACAAACTGACAAAACAAAACACAAAAACAACACAAATATAAACAACAAAAAAAGCAAGGGTCGTGAGAGCACTTGCTGAGGGCTGTCTCCTCGGGAGTCATCTTGGACTTCTTTTGAAGTCCGTGAAGCATTTGTTGTATTGCCATTGATGTGTTGTCAAAGGAAACCAAGATAGCCATGCTAAAAATCGATTGCATTTTACATCAGCGGAGCCCTCCATCCCCACCTTGACGAGTTTTGGGATAAACCAAACATGATGATGGTGAAAGCATAACCTCTTTGATGAAACAAAAAAGATGGTGGATTCACGTTAAGGAGATGAGTCTGTGCAAAGATTTAGTATTGATTCCCCACCAAATGAATGTGATGACAGTTTTGCTAATATATGTTCTAATACTATTTTATAATTAACGATAATGGATTATGAAATTCAGATTTTTTTTTAATTTTTTATGACATGTACGTACCGTATTTTCCGGTGTATAAGGCGCACCTCCAATGAATGGTGCATTTTCCAAATACTGTGTAAGGCGCACCTTCAATAAATGACAAAAGAAAATCCAAATATAATATATAAATATAAATATATTTGCTGCTGTGAAATGTAAATTTCTCCACTGCGAGACTAATAAAGGCAAATCCAATCCAATCCAATCTAAATACATAAACGTTTCCAAATATAAGGCACACCACATTATAAGACTGTAGAGGATGGGGTTATGCACTACTTCTTCTGCAGGGCGAAATGGAGTCGGTGACTGCTGACAGTAGTTGCGAGACCCGTTGCGGCTCAATATACTTCACATATAAGGTTCACCTGTATATAAGGTGCAGGGTCATCTTTAGGCTTTTGGGGTCGTCTTATACTCCGGAAAATACGGCAAGTTATACTTTCGGAGTTGGCCTCTTAGAATATTTTTGTGGATAATTTCTGCTCGATTGAAAGGCCTTTACCAGTATACGCTGCAAGTGGATGGGTGTTAGGGGGGTCTGTTGAGTCCAGGCAATGAAGGATTTTGTTCCTTCCTCAGTTTCCCTTTTTCCTATTCCATTTTTTTATCTTCCAATGGCTTGAATAAAGTCTTGTTTGTGAACTGTTGGACTCTATTTTTAATTTGCAACCGGGAAAAAGCGCCACACAACATTCGTCGTCTTCTTTCGCCATCAGTGGTGTCGACCGTGTCACTGGTTCAATCATGTTGGCTGAGCCTATTTACATGTTTATATAGAGATGCTGAGTAACGTGACAGGCAGAGCAACATCAAAACAAAAGAAAGAGGGGGTGCGGCATAATGTGATAAACCCCAGCAGTGCATACCAACACCAGTATCATTATTTGAATCGATCTGTCTCTCACGAGTACTTCATAGTTATATAATTCTTATTATTGTGCCCTGTAGGAAATGCTCCATCTACCGAAGTGCCAGCAGGCCCGTACCCGTTCATGGTGAAGTCAGATGATGGCAGAAATGTGCCAGTAGTCCAGGCATATGCCTTTGGAAAATACCTGGGCTACCTGAAGGTTACCTTTGACTCGGCTGGAAATGTTGTCAAAGCAGTTGGAAACCCTATCCTTTTGGACAGCAGTATACCTCAAGGTAGACTGCAGTAACTGACCTAGTCATATCTGGCAGCATAGGATTGGAAAACACAGCAAAAAGCGGGTTTCGTGATTTCATTTCCGCTTTTTCGCTTTCCAGATCCCGATATCCTTGCTGATGTCGAGAAGTGGAAGGAGAAGCTGTCTCAATACTCAAAACAATATGTCGGCCAAACACTAGTGTACCTCAACGGGTCTTTTGAGGAGTGTCGTTTCCGAGAATGCAACCTGGGAAACTTAATTTGTGACGCCATGGTATTACATAAGTACTTCTGCAAACTGTCAGCACGACAAACCACAAATGTAACCATGAGACAAACTGCTTGGCAACAGCTATGACACCTCAGATCCTGCATGTGTAGCCCAATAATAGGATTTTTGGTTGCAGAGGCAAAGGAGATATCATCACCCACATCGGTCTGGGCGATTAAATGATTGCGCAGCCCCAAAATGTATACCGTATTTTCCGGTGTATAAGGCACGCTGGAGCATAAGGTGCACCCCCAGTGAATTGTGTATATTCAAACGTTTTCCATATACAGTGAGACCTCAACTTACGAACTTAATTGGTTCCCAGACAGAGTGTGTAAGGCGAAAAGTGTGTATCTCAAAATAAAAATTCCCATAGGAAACCATTTAAATGGGAATAATCCGTTCCCGGGTTTCCATAAAATATAGTTTTAAACTAAATAAGCCTTAAAATTACACACAACATACCTTATTCTATGTATAATAAATGTGCTATTGTATTGTAATGAAAGAAATACACTGCATTGTGTCATAAAGTCACAAAGAGAGGCACATTACACGAGGACTGTAATTAAAGAAATAAACTGTGCTGTAAAATAAAGTTTTTTTTCAACTTCTTCGATTGCCCGAGACCGTCGCTTTGAGAGCACGGAAACACCTTTTGCAACAGACGCACCTTTGATGGCTTCTCTGTTCCGGAGAATGGGAGCAATGGTTGACTTAGCATAGCCGTGCTCGGCCACTAAATCACACAAATGCACACCTTGTTCGTGTTTTTCAATTATCTCCTTCTTCTCGGCGACGGTGATTTTATTTTGTGTCTTCTTGGGCTGAACACGAGCCTGTGGTGGGTTTTTTTTTCGGTCCCATCATAGCAAAATTATCAGCAAAAAGGTCCAAGTAGGCGATCGACGTGTGCATTCAATGAGAGGCGGTGTGCAAAGTAGCGCCGGCTGGAGCGCTGTTCGGTCGTGTGCTTCCGCCGAAGATCACTCCGCCAGCCGTGGTGGGTGTGTATTATGAAAATAGTGCTTATTATAAGGTTTAATTTTCATAAATTTGAGGTTCTTAAGACGAAAAGTTTGTAAGATAAGGTGTTTGTAAGTTGAGGTCTCACTGTATAAGGTGCACCGGACTATAAGGCGCACCTTCAATGAATGAAATGTTTTCCAAATATAATATAGAAATAGATATGTTATCGTTTTCCAAATATAAGGCGCACCACATTATAAGGTGCTACAGTAGAGGCCGGGGTTACCAATTACTTCTTCTATAGGGAGAAATGAAGTTGTTGACTGCTAACGGTAGTTGTGAGACCTGTTGTAGCTCAATATTACTTCACATATAAGGTGCACCGGTGTATAAGGCGCAGGGGCATCTTTTGAAGAAAATGAAGGCTTTTGGGTCCGCCTTATACACCGGAAAATACAGTATTTACATTTAAAAGTAAACTGCACCGAGTGCAAGTCCATGGTGCCCTTTGACCATGTACACGTTTTGAGTAAGGAATACGAAAGAAAGGGCAGATATGAAGACCACATTAATTTGGACATAGGCTTGCGGTCAAGTCACACAGGAATTTGTCATGTGCATTACAAATTTGGGCTGTGAAGAACGCAAACTATGAATTTGGGCATAGTTTAAGAAGTACTAAAGAAGTGATCGTGTGAAAAGTATAAAAATGAACACAGAGAATGTCTAGCCTGTCACTAACTACTGTACTGCATGCATGGCATTAGCAGTTCGCTGCTAGTGGTGTTGAAGCCACTGAGTATAAGCATACATCGAATGTGTCATTGACATAAGCATGGCAAAAGTGGTTGTCTAGGTAGATGATGATGATGTCAACGGGCTATGTAGCACCCAGCGTAATTGAAGAATGGTCATGTGTCTTTAATATATATGAGGGAGCAGTTAGTTTATTTTCATTAATAATAGTTTGGATTCAAAATTATTGTACTGTTTTGTTTTATGTTTACTTGAACTGAGTTCATTTTAATTTGCTTTGGGTGTTAATCTATATGTATGTTCCTTTTTCTTTCATTGACTCATAACAAAAAAATGGGAAAAAATGGGGCTTTAATTGACAGTACGGATGTTTTAATACTGGCACTTTCGATAAGTTTAAGAGCAATACTGTATTAGAAAATTGTGACAATAGTCAAGATTAGCTTTTTGTGAACCATTTGTCCCATAAAAGTTAATAATAATAATCAATTTAATTTACAAGCACCTTTCAAAGAACCCATGAACACTTTACAGTTAAAAGAACAATAAACACCAGAACAATAAAACCATAAATAATAAAAGAGGTGATTAAACTAAACTGCGAATGCAATTTTAAACAGATGGGCTTTGAGGTGGGATTTGAAAGTGGGAAAAGAGTCATTATTACGGATGTTGGGTGGAAGTGAGTTGCAGTTAAGAGTTGAAAAGCACAGTTTACACATCTCGCTTTGTTCTTTCCTTTTTTGACGTCAGGTTCACCACAATTTAAAATACTCTACTGAGCTACAGTGGAATCACGTGGCTGTCTGCATACTGAACAGCGGAGACATCCGCACAGCCATTGATGAGCGCTACAAAAACGGTGAAGACGATGAAGAGGACATTTTTTTTCTTACTCAATCTCCAGATTGAAATGGTGTTTCAGTTGACCACCCATCCATTTTCTGATCCGCTTTATCCTCACAAGAGTTGCAAGGCGTGCTGGAGCCTATCCCAGCAGTCTACGGATACTAGGTGGGGGACACCCTGAACTGTTTGCCAGCCAACCACAGGCCACACATAGACAAACAACCATCTATACTCACACCTAGGGACAATTTACAGTGTTCAATAAGCCACCAATGCATGTTTTGGAATGTGGGAGGAAACTACAGTACCCAAAGAAAAACCACACGGGCAAGGGGAGAACATGCAAACTCCACACAGGAAAGCCAGAAATGGAATCGAATCTAACATCTGTACTGTGAGGTCGACGTGTTAAGTACTGGATCACCGGGCCGCCAAGCTGGTGTTCCACATTTTACGTTTGAGAGCTGAAAATTGGGCCAAACCAACAATGCAAAGGGTCGCCTGTATTGATATTCCTCTTGTCATGTGATGGCAGTTGGCAGTTTTGTCTCATAACTTTGTCGTGTTTTTGTGTCGCAGGCACCATCACAATGGAGGAGATCCTGACTGTATTACCCTTTCAACAAACGATGGACTTGATCCAGATAAAGGGGTCAACCATGAAAAAGGCGTTTGAACGCTCAGTTCACAGATATGGAGACATGCATGGAGAATTCCTGCAAGTGTCAGGTGTCATTTCTTATCTCCGAACAATATTTCCCAAGTGCATTATTTGGTAACTTACGCCAAGTGAAGAGACCGAGACTGCAGGCTATGAATTCATTGCGGGTTGTTTATCGTCCATTTAGGTTGCACAATATATAGAGCATAAGGAACACCCCCAAAGTTTTTTTTTCTCAAACATTTTCCATATATAAGGCGCACCTTCAATGAATAAAATGGTTTTCTAATTATAATATATAAATATTTTACAAATAAAAGGCACACCACATTATAAGGCGCTACAGTAGAGGCTAGGGTTCCCCACGACTTCGACAGGGTGAAATGTGGTCGTGGTTGTTGATAGTACGTAGTTGTTTATACGCAGGGTCATCTTTTGAAAAAAAATAAGGCTTTAGGGCGCGCCTTATACACCGGAAAATACTGCATTTGTGTGCCATTTTTCCTTTGAAATATTCATGTAAAAAGGGAACAATGGTTTGGGAATTTTGAAACTGTGAATTTAAAATACATGTACTTTACATTCATAATAGAAGCAGGGTCATCTTTTGAAGAATATCAAGGCTTTTGGGTGTGCTTCATACACCGGAAAACACACTACATTTAATGTTCTAGACGGCTGTTGTTGGTGTTGATCAAAGAAATTGTCACTTCCATCTCACAGTCAAAAATGTCAGCATTGTTCCAAACAAAACTACGACATCATAAACCACGAATAACCCGCAATGAAAAAAAGGAAATAACATTGAGTATCAACCTAGTTCCGTTTTGAATAAACGTCACATTTTTCTACATTTGCAGGCATCCGTGTAGAGTATGACCTATCAAAGCCAGTAAACCAGCGTGTCGCATCCTTATCTGTTCTCTGCACCCAGTGCAGAGTGCCCAAGTATGAACCACTGGACCTGGAGAAGACATACACTGTAGTCACGCCTTCCTACTTGGTGGATGGTGGTGACGGTTACACCATGTTCAAGGAGGAGCTGCTGAAGCACAACACAGGTAGTCAGACGGATGATGTTGAGAGATGAGTTTGTGAACACGTGTGTGCATGTATGCACGAGTTCTGCAATGTCTCAAAGTCTTACCTGCTGCAACCTGTTCCTTACCATAAGGATATTTATTTTTGTTTTTCCAATGTTAACCTCACACATACCAACTATTGAAAATCAGAATGCCTTGCAAATGCGGTGACTTGAAATTGTCAGAAATATGTGCCACGCTGTTGTCACTGGAAGATACGATTGCAATCACATTTTCCATTCTGGAGCAGATTTGACACAACTGCCAACCATGTTGAACCACTTAAAAGGCTATAGTGCTATTGAAAGAGGAGGAGGATAAATTAAAGCCAGAAGAATCTTACAGATCTCTGATGAAGTGCACGATGTACGCAGAGTAATGATTTATTTTAAAATGCTAGCCTGTTGGATCAGCAGGGTGAATTCCTTGCCTGAGGACAACTTGGGATAATAGTGAAAATTTCGCATTACAATCCACAAAGGATGAAATGTGAAATTAATCTGTCTTCCAACTCTCCTGAAATGCAGTATGGAAGTAAACAGAAGTGGTGTGAATTAGTTTCAAACATGAGGCACTGACGGGAATTGCTGTGTAAGGTGCCCAAGTGTTGCTAGCTTTATATTGTTTATTAAATCTGCCTCATGTCAAGAGTCGTATTCCATGTTCTGCACGTGTGCCTATTGGTCTGTCATCGCCCTTTTAAAAACACACACATGCACACACTTAGTCAATCATAAGTGTGCACAAACATTTCGAAGTTTATTGAAGAGTGTGGGGGTCAGAAAAAGGAGCAAAGGCCAAACATCTGTCCAGCCTTTGGGTTTTATTAGTATTATTTCTACGTTGATTCAGCCTCAAGACACAACTCACTAGGACTTTTGAATAGCGCATGCTGGACATCAACAGCTGCCAGTTCGGAAGTTTTTTCAGTTGTAGTAACTTGCCGACAACAGCCAAGAGAAAAGTGAATGCTGAAAACAGAGCGATTTCGAAACTGATGGGAAACTGAGTGCAGGTTGACCTTAATCATAGGTAATAGTCATATAATCAGAATCAAAATCAGAATCATCTTTATTGGCCAAGTATGTAGAACAAACAAGGAATTTGTCTCCAGTGGAACAGCATGTTCTAGTGCAGCATGCACTCTCATCATCATAAAAAAGTCATGACAAATAAGTATGGAGTACACAAATAAAGGCTAATCTAATTGAATTCCTGAATGTAAGTGGTACCTCTCAGGAACAACTTTGAGACAACGTGCAAAGTATCAAGCAGAGCTAAAGTGATCATTGGTAGAATGAAATATGACAGTTGGACAGTTGGAGCACGAAAGCAGTCAACCATTTAACCCTTTACGGACGATTGGGTCAAATTCGGTACACTAAAGATAAATGCTTATAGATTGAGAAATTTAAAGGTAGCAGTTCAAGTGCCGATTGGAACTGATGCAGCACAAGTTACATGTCCCTTTAAAAAGGTTATGTGCAGCTTTGCCTTTAAAGTGATCAGGTGCTGTATTCGTAGAACAAGTGTGCAATGATTCTAATGGGATGCTGTTCCACGGGGTTGTGCAAAATTGCAGTTATATTTGGGTTAGGGGGGGAAGAATCTAATTTAAATGTCTGCTGGATGCTGTGCACGGATCGGTAGCGCTTGCCTGAGGGGAGTAGCTGGAAAAGGTGGTGGGCAGGGTGCAGAGGGTCCACTAGGATTTGCCATGCCCTTGTCTTGATTCTAATTTTGGAGTAATACAATATCCCATCTGTTTCAAGGCATTAATGTTATTCAATGTTTTTTTTAACGTTTTATTCCATAAAGGTTTGTTCTTGATGGCCGAGGACTGAAAGAGTTATTTGAGTTTTGGCCTCCTGTGCGATTGTGGTTGACACCCTGATAAGGGAAGCGGATCGGCTGGAAGTCAAAAGAGGGAAAACAGGAATTTAACTCTCGTACAACAAAAGAAATGTATTTTTATAATATTGTAGGATTCTGTACCAAAAAAAAAATGTGTTTAGGATTAATTTGTAAAATATTAGCATGCCAAGAAATTATGACCCAAGATATGTTATTTGCTTCTTGCAGGTGATATGGACATTTCAGTTTTGTCCAAATACATCTCTGAGAGGAAGCTTGTCTACCCAGCTGTGGAAGGTCGGATCAAGTTCAGGAGCAACTCGGCAGCATTTTTGGCCCAAAGCTTCATCCTGCTATTGTTGAGTTTAAGCCTATCTCTGAATTTCTGATTCAGAAACTATAATGAGGAAAACTCTGAGGGGAGATTCAACATCAAGCAAGAAATGCTCCATAAATATGAAAATATTAGAGAAAGTAACACATTTTTAGTACACTGAAAATTAGTAAGAGTAAAAAATGCCTGTGAAGTAAAAACATTTACACATTTCAAGTACGCGCCGGCTAGTACTCTGTACGTAACTAAACACCTTTTTAAGATGAACTGCAAATAAGTTCAATAAGATTCAGTGGTCTATAATGTTCGAATTGATCTTGACGTGGCCTTGAACATATTTTTTGTAACGGTTCAGTTGGTGTTTGCTTTGCTCTATTTTAAGACAGTATTTGTCATATTGGTAGCACTGCACGAAGCAACTGCATTGCCTCAACATAACATTTCCATATTTCTTTTATTATATTTACATTTCATTTGATGAATAAACAACAATTTGACCTTTGTGTTTCGTTTGTGCATTATTTGTTAAGTCTTATTACTGCTGTATGAATTTAACAATGTTAAAGGTTTCGAGAACTAACAATGCAGTACAATTTTGACCTAATCTAATATTGTCGTGGTTCAAATAACAACATTTTTTCATGATACTTTTTGTCCAGAAGTGTTTTAAGCTTCCCTTTCCAAAAAAAGACGTGTGTTCTCGGGAAAATTGAGTTCACCACATGTATGAACGGTCGTCATAACATGATAAGAAAAACAAAATATTGTACATCAACAATAAAAAGTCAGAATATTGTTGCTGTTCCACCACTTTGACAGTTTAATAAGAAGTCGAGCTGAAGTTTTGGGGGATGTTTCTTTACTTGGTCAAAAGTATTTTATATCATTTCTGTATATTGGTCTGGTTTTATGGTGAATACAATCATTCAAAATTTCAGAATTGTGAGTGGTTATTTTATTTTACAAAATAAAGTAAACAGAGAAATCACCTACAAAGGTCACTCAAGACATCAAAAGTGCATTAAATTAGAGTTCTTTGTTTTTTTTTATCCGTGACAAGAATTCACATCCAGGGAGCATTAACTGAAGACTCCTTCTGCACCTGCTGAGGATGTGAGAAAAAAATGACATTAATCACATTTTATATCCAGTATTTCGGTTTCATATGGATACTGAAATATTAATTAACTTTAGCATAATGTGTCAAAAGTGGGATGTGTATTTATTCATTGAGTGGGAGGTATTTCAACCATTTATGCCAGGCGTCTGACCCATATTTTGATGCATTAATTATTGATTAGGTGTAATTAAAATAACAATAGAAGAAAAAAAAACAAAATGCTTCAATGCAAACTAAACATTTTGCACCTTTGAATGAGGAATTTAAAGGTGAAATAAGCTTTTTTGACCCAAATTTCAGTAACATGGGCTTCCTAAAGAAAAATGATCTTCAACCAATATTTTCTTGGAGGGGAACACTTCAGTTTGACAGCCTAATCAAAAAAATTATTTGTGTTATGTTACTAAAGAGGAGTACAGCTTGCAATGGATGTTGGTGTAATAAATCTTTTAAGCCCAGTATAGTGAGAATAAACTCAGAAGATAAGACAAGTGCTTTACCTTGTTCAGCTCTGGGAAAAGTTCTTGAACAGCAATATCCAAAAGAATATAGGTCAGCTGAGGACGGCAAAATTAAAGTAGGTGAGTATCATTGAAGCTGATTACCTCAATATTCATCACTACAAACAACTCGAAATCTATATTTCACAGCAGAAAAGTGAGGAAAGAAATGAAAGTAGAAAAACAAAATACATGAGCTGCTGGAAAGGCAGCCACTCGCGGCGCCGTCTTGAAGTCAAAAGAACAAAAAAAACTAAATAACAAATAATATGACAGCACGTCATTATTTGTTTGATTGAACGTGTGAAATTAGAACTGTTGATTTGGTCAGTGCTTGGCGGTCCGGTTTAAAGACCAGAGCGGCTCGTGTGTGGGCCACGGACCATACTTTGCGTCCCCTTGTCTAAATGCTGACGAAGATGAACGTCAACAGTATGCGGTGATGGCTCCCATTGGACCACAATTGACGGCACTTAAATATCTAAGTTTACTTTAACCTTCGGGGCACAGTTTTCTCAAGATGTTTGGTTGAACTTGTCTGTTCATCATTGGAGCTTCTGCTGAAGTATGATGATTATGGTTTGCTCCATTACATGCAGGCATTCCTTTCCGTTGAAACACATCCACACTGACGTTATCGCACATTGTTATTTGCCACAGCTAAGTGAAGTCGATTTTTCACCTTGACAGGACAGGCTATTAAGTGGTGGAGTGGGCGGTAGAAGAGGACGTGAGGTATGTATGCAACGGCGTGGGCGAGTTCTGTTACCTGCTTGTTGACAACTGGCTGCTGCAGCCCATCAAAGAGGAGACATACGCCTTCATATTTAGCCTCTTCGCCGATGCATTTCCCGAGAAGGTCTGCGGATAAACGCTTTTTGAATTGGCAGCCATCCTTTTAAACATCTTTGTGTCTTGCAGGGGGGGTTGGGGGGGACGCTGACAGGAAATTACCGGGAATGTATCTCATCATCTCGGAAAATGTCCTTTTTGCTCTCCTCTGCTTATCTTGAGCTGAACGAGGTGCACTGCTCTCACAAAAAACAGCATCTAGGAGAGTAACCAGATATTTTTCTGTGAGGAGTTTATATTTCCTCTTTTTTGAATGGATACACATAATTGGATTGGATTGGATTGGATTTGCCTTTATTAGTCTCACAGTGGAAAATAATATCAAAGGTGATAAATTTTTCAAACTGAGAGTTACTTCTTGGGTACTAATTAATGCAAAGAAATGATTCGTTGACACACACTTCTGAAATCACAACCTATGTCCCATCTTCACTAAACACCAATTATCTTAGTTACAACTGTCATGTTCCTGTTCTCGAGCATCTCCAGTGGGTGGAAGACAATGGCTTTCCCTCCACCGTGCACACCTGCTGTCAATGTGTTCAAGCTAGCCACGTTTTAAGGACTTCCAAATCCCCAAATCTTTGACAGATTATAGACCTTGTATACTGCTCATGATCAGGTGTTTTCTCAACCTCTCAAGTTCTTCATTGTTTTTTTACTTTCGAGTCTCTTGCTTGTTTCAGGCTAGTTATTCAGAAAGATCACATAAGCTAAAACTAAGATGCTGATAACATAAAGTATCAAATAAGAATGCATCTCACCTCTCAGCAGGGTGATAAGTGAGACGAGGCGGTGCTCTTCTACGACCTGATTCAGCTTTTGTTGAAGGTAGTAATCAGTATAGGCCTCCAGTGTGTTCTTGAACAGGATCCTTCCACCCATCAACAGGTGGTGCAACCAGTCAGGAATATGAAAGACGACTCGGCCTGACGAACAGCAGGATTGTACATGTAAGGTAAGGCCTTAATTTAACATGCTATATATATATACAGTAAAGTCTCGTTATATCGATATTGGTTATATCGATAGTCCCGCTTATTACGATACTATTTCTGTGCACGCACGGAGAAAATTACATGCGCACAGGGTCGGATATATCGATAGTCCCGGTTATATCGATATTTTTCGGACTCCCTGGAATATCGATATAACGAGACTTTACTGTATATACACACACACACACACACACACACACACATACATACATACATACATATATACATATATACATACATATACATATATATATACATACATACATATACAGTAAAGTCTCGTTATATCGATATTCAAGGGAGTCCGAAAAAATATCGATATAACCGGGACTATCGATATATCCGACCCTGTTTGCATGTAATTTTCTCCGTGCGTGCATAGAAATAGTATCGATATAACCGGGACTATCGATATATCCGATATCGATATAACGAGACTTTACTGTACATATATACATATATACATATATATATATATATATATATATATATATATATATATACATACATATATATACACACATATATATATATATATACATACATATACAGTAAAGTCTCGTTATATCGATATTCAAGGGAGTCCGAAAAAATATCGATATAACCGGGACTATCGATATATCCGACCCTGTTTGCATGTAATTTTCTCCGTGCGTGCATAGAAATAGTATCGATATAACCGGGACTATCGATATATCCGATATCGATATAACGAGACTTTACTGTATATATCAGTGACGTGCGGTGAGGTTCATGGCTGGTGAGGCACTGACGTCATCACAGTCAGATTTACAAACATGAACTCTACAGAGTAGCTTATTCACTATTTGATAGGCAACAGTTCACGTGTTTTGTTTAAAATGTCAGGTCAGCATTCTTTATATAAACTGTAGCATAGAAAAAAAGAATTAAAAAAAACCTTATCGTGTTACCTTTACTTATAAATGAAGTCCATGCGCCGCTCCTTCTGAAGAAAGGCATCTATACCTTCTTTGTAGAAGCTCTCCTTATCTTTCTTTAGTTTTAAACATCTCTCTATTTCTTTCAATTTAGATATGTAATCCTCCATTCTAAAAATAAGGCCAAGCAACACGAAAAAATGACTGGATGGTTGCACTCAACTTGCTAACTGTTTACTGCAGCTTGCTCTCACTAATTCTATTATTCTGCAGCCGAGGAGGCGCAAGAGGAATTTCTGTAATCACCATCACGAGGCAGGAGAACTGTGTGCCTCTCCTATCACCTAAACACTGTAGTACAGTGTTTATAATGTAAAGTGACTCCACATCATATACACCAGCTAAACTGTAGAAATTTAGTTCATATACTAAACGTGTTTGAACACTTTAATAGCGATATACAAAGGGACAGCAATGCGGTCTCACTGCAGAGCAAGCCAGGACAGTTCATATAGTCATTGCGCAATCCATGGTGAGGCTCAGCCGGCTGCTGCCTCACCGCTCGTCTCAAATTAGTATTTGAACGGTAAATGTGAAAATTCAGCGATTTTGAAAAAAAATCCAAAAATGGTGAAGTTAAATGGAAAAGACCTTTAAAGTACAAATCACTCAATAAATATAACTGTTTAATTTATTTTTTCATTTGATATTTCCATGATGACAGGTGAGGCGCGGCCTCACCTGCCTCCCCTGACTGCACGTCACTGATATATATATATATATATATATATATATATATATATATATATATATATATATATATATATATGTGTGTGTACACTGTGTGACATTTGTGGGTTTGATTAACCTTGACATATGTCATTGTTTCATGTGGATGATAGCAATTTGGCAATTGAGATACTTACCGACATACATTATATAGTCGTACACCCCCTCCACAGTAAGGATTTCCATGAAGTAGTTCTGGTTGTGTCTTTTTTCTGCCAGCTCGGACCGGTTGGCATTGTTTTTGAAGAGGTCATTGAAGAGCTAAACAAAAATATAAAAAGGGATTCTGTATCGTTCTTATGGCTTCAACTGAACATTCTTCCAGTTTTATGCATAGATATATTCCAAGAAGGTTTCTATTAGCCTGCCCCCACAAATGGAAAAACAGGTCACGTCAAAGCACATTGTAACAATGAAAGTACATTTTGTGAACAAAGCCTGTTATTTATCAATAGATGAAAATATCGAACACATTCAAAGAAACAAATCTAATTTCCAGACTTGCCAGCCTATAATCTAAATAATAGGTGTTTCTTGGCCAGTGTTATAATTAGCGCGAATGGCAAAATAAAAAATATTTCGTTACTAGTACAGACATAACCAGACACTCGATTTCATCTCGGGTGATGTTCTGGCAGGCCAGTCTTCAGTTCCTGCTTGTTCTTGCACATTTCTTCTTCAATTTTGTCTCTACCTGGAAACGTTCCCCTTTTTTGCGGTTGTGATATCAATACTCAATACGGCAATTAGATAAAATTCCCTTCTTTGCCTGGAAAAAAAAAATCTTAGATTGATTTACCAGAATGCTTTGGGTCATTGTTGATCTCCACTGTGAAGGGCCACAAAGGAGTTCTGAAGCGTTTGTGTGAATATGACTATCATACTGCCCAAAACAATTCTTGACACGCTTCCTTTGACTTTGATCAGCAGCCGCATCAGGAAAGCCAAGATTTTTTTTTCTCCTGGGCCTGAAGTGGGGGGTTGTACAAGTTGATTGAATTGTCATTTGAAAACTGCATTATGTATTTCCATCCTCCGAGAGATATTAAAATTGTTTTGATGATTTGATACATTTGTATGTCAAAGATGCTGAAAGGTGCAGAAAAACAGAAATAGGTGGGAGGGGGGCAAATACTTTTTCACAGCAGTGTATGTACGCTGCAAGAGCATTTGTTGTGCTTGTTATTATGTAGTTATTGTGTGGTTGGCATCGATAAATTCACCCAAAATATGTTTTCAAAATAAAATTAATAATCATCAATCCAAAAATGTGACATTGGAAAATGTTGATGATGAGCCTGATCTCTCACAGGACACCGGTTGGGAATGATCGCCTTAAAAATTGTGAGGCATATAAACTAACTGTTCTGATAACAACAATATTCATGTACTTTGTATAGTAAACCCATCAAATTAAAAGTGAAAGTTTCAAGTACAGTGATACCTCAGCTTATGAACTTAAATGATTCCCAGAAAGTGCGTGTAAGGTGAAAAGTTTGTCTCCCAAACATTTATTTCCCATAAAACCATTAAAACCATTAAAACTGAGTCATCCGTTCCCAGGTCCCCATAAAACAATTTTCCACAAAATACGCCTTAAAACTACACAAAATACACCTTATTTTATGTATAACAAATGTGCTAATGCATTGTAATTAAAGAGATAAACTGTACAGTATAATAAAGTCGTTTCATTTACATTTGTGATGGTAGTTGTCAATGAATGACAAACAACCAGGTTGCCTCTTGATGATATCTGAGAGAAGTTGCCGTGCTTTCTCTGCAATAATACCCTCAATCACAATGTCCCCCGCTGGCTGTTTTTCGTTAATTCAAATCAACAGAAGTTTTTCAACCTTCTATTGCCAGAGACCGTTGCTTAGACAACACAGAAACACTCTTAGCCACATGTAGCAATGGTTGACTTAACATACTGGTAGTCGGACGCTCATTCACACAAATGTACACCTCGTTCGTGTTTCTCGATGATCTTCTTCTGCTCGACCGTAATTTTGTTTTGTTCCCTCTTTGGCCTGTGGTGGGGTCTTTTTCGGTCCCATAATAGCAAAAGTATCCTTGATAACAAACCACGTATGCACTCAAGGAAAGAGGTGATGAAAACTAGTCGCCAGCCACCATAGCGCTGTTCGACCGTGCGGTTTGGTGTTCTTACGCCAAAAACTAGTACGCCAGCCACCGTGGCATTCCGTGTGGTTTGGTTCGTTTGCCGAAAACTAGTTTGTATGCCAAGATTATATTCTCGTGAATTTAATGTTCGTAAAGCGAAAGGTTTGTGAGCTAAAGCGTTCGTAAGCTGAGGTATCACTGTATTGGCAAATCTTTTGTTTGTTTTTTGTTTTGTTTGTTTCATTTCAAATCCATTGGAGGTGCACCTGACAGTAAACTAAGTCAAGCATTTCTTCAAAGACTGTGGCGTCCTCTCTCAAAGCATTTTGATTCCATCTGAAGTATCACATGAAAGAAATGGGGAAAAAATGACAAACCTTTTTATCATTTTCTGAAGTGGGGCTCAGGATGGTGAGCTCGGGGCGGCTGGGTTTGGGCTTGGGTGACTCACAAGAGTTGAAATAGGACTGGATGAACGGCTCGAGATGCTGTCCTTTCTAATGGAGGAAAATGACAGTTCCAAAATGAAAGTGTAATTCCTCATACTTTTGACTTGTCATGTTTTAACTGGCACCTTGAAAACGTGAGGGTTGGAAAAAAACCGTTTCCTTTTGATTCATTTCATTTTCCACATTTGCATGTTCAATATGTGTTGAAGCTTCATGTATTCATGTTAATAGTGACAATTAATCAAGTACCTCTGAAGTGCAAAAATTAGTCTGAAAAAACATAGGAGTTGAGGAGCATACTCCAAACATATGGGAAGCCACTCATTGGCCAACTTTGCTACTGGTTCTTGGCAAATTGAAACTTTAAAGATAAAAATGAACTTCTCTTTATACACATGGACCATGCTCAAAAATACACAGTGTAAATTCAATGTCGAAAAGGGCCAAGAGACAATGTTAAATGCTGTGCAAGAAATAATCGTAGCTTTTCCATTTCAACACATCATTCATATATTATAGGTGCAGGAATTATGAATTGTTGTGAGGTATGTATCTTTCTTAAACATCGTTTAGAAACCCTGTCGCACTGTGAGATTCCTTTATGTAAAATCCATACAAGAAAATCTAGTATCGTTGTCATTATGTCCTATGGGTTAAATACAAACATGGACAAAAAATATGGGACGAGCATGTTTTCTTCAATTTCTTCTTAATTTTGATGTCTGGTGCCGCTCAAAGTCACAATTTTTGCCAGTACAAACCCATACCTATTAATGCAGGACCTAGTGAAGTGATTTAGGCTGTTTTCAAAACAGATTTGGAAAACGTATCAATCAGCGCTTGACTTCAATTCTTACAAGATGTTTTTGTTGTCATGAATGTATTGGACCAAACACACTCGCCATTTAAAATGAACAGGAAACTAAAGAAACAAGGGTGGTATATACAGGTAACATCCGACTTACGACCGAGTTCCATTCCGACCAAACGGTCGGAAGTCGAAATGGTCGTAAGTCGAAATCCATTCAAAATGTTGAATAGAGTCTCGGAGGCAAACCCCCTCTGGTGCCATCACACGGTCGATTGCTGTGCGAGAGTGAGATGCTGGCTGCCTGGCCAAAATGGTCCTACGCGTTGCCGGCCTGCTAGCGCGTTGCTGTGCCAGGCTTAGAATAAAATTTTTTTAAAAATGTGGTCTGGAGGTCATGGTCGTACGTACGGGTGGGCGTAAATTGAGGGGTCGTAAGTCGGATGTTACCTGTATTTTTTTCCCTTGGCTATGTAACGTTCTTGCCAATAAAGTGAGCGTAATGATGTGATTAAAATGCATATACACAACCCCATTCTTGCATGAGTTTAATTGAATATAGTTTGAAAAGTAATCCTATTTTGGGGATACTATAATTTATATAATATTTGGTTTAAAATTAGGCGGGGGGAGGGAGATGCTTTTGGATTGGATTGGATTTGCCTTTATTAGTCTCGCAGTAGAGAAATTTACATTTCACAGCAGCAAAGTGATGAAAGGAATGACAACAATACAGTATTCTCATCCAACTACCATTTTCCTTTTCAAGTCACGTGAAAACAAATTGCACACAGGCATACACCACAAGGAATCACTCACCTCTTTTATCAGTTTGCTGGGGACGGACTTAATGATTTTTCCTGTAAAAGATGCATAATTTCTCTCAGTGATCAATGGTCATGTCGTGCAATGTGGTTTGGCTCTGTCTCAAATATCTTTCGGCCACGAGCTAAGGTGAGGCCAATCAAACACTCATCGTTTCCAAACACACCAGCCTGCTCAAACATAATCCTGTCTATGGACTTTAGTCACATTCTCTTCCTCGTGTCCCCACATATGTTCTGAATAATACTGTACCGAGGTTCACATCAGGCAACATCTTGTCCAAGAACTGAGACTCCATGCTGTGCGGAGACAGGAAGTCAGCAAGAAGTTGACTGTTGCTTAGCTCAGGGTGCTGCAAGAGTTTCTGTGCAATAAACATGTGAAAAACAAACTTCAGTGAGCAACATTCCCAAAAACTCTCAACTGTGGCAGATGACAAAGACCACGTTCAAAACAGATGTTGTCATTTGTCAACGTGACACAATGTGCGGTTGAAATACTTCAAAATAAGTTTTTTTTTTTTTACATCTAGAAAACCATTGCTTTGTTCAAACAATTAGCGCGTGAGACACCAGAAAACCAACGAAACTAGAGTTTAGTGTGCATGTTGAGAGTATTTTTTTTTTGTGGGTGCACAAGGAGTACAAGTTATGGGAAAGAGGGCACGCATGCTGACAAACCAAAACCATATTACAATAGAATGGAACAAAGCATTGGCTCCTCAGTACATTATTGCCAAATACAATTCAGCACACATAACATACAGAAATGAAATATGTAAAGTTTCAAAGGATGACTGAGTTTATTTTTTGTTGCTTTATTACACCGTGGTTCAATACAGTGGTTACACGACAAATTTGAAACTTTTTTTGTACAGTGATTGTGGATCCAGGATCAGATTAGTAATTCACTCTACAGTCTATCCAATAATCCATTTGTTTTGAAATTGAGACAGTTTTAAAGTCAAACTGCTTCAGATCATCTGAATGAAAAAACAATGGTTCTGCTGTTTAGTGCCTGTTAGGGCAATTTGCTAGACGAACACATTCTTAACATCTATTGTCACTTTCAATATCTACACCAGGAGTGTCGAACATACGGCCTGCGGGCCAGAACCTGCCCCCAAGGGGGTTTGATCAGGCCTGAAGATAATTTAAAAGTGGAAAAAAATGCAAAAACGAAATGGAATCGATATTTTTAATGAGATGCAATTCAAGTATTGTCCACTAGAGGGCATATTCGTACTGTTTCGATCAACGTAGAAGAAAACAGCGGTCTTTTTTTTCAACCCCGTTTTCAACAGCCTCATTAGCCAAAATGTCATTATCCAAACTGAAAAGTAGATGAGTGTAGAATTTTGACTGAAAAACGAACCATGTCATATTTTTTACAGAAATGTGTGGGAAACATTTGTGCTTGGTGTGTTTTGAAGGAAATAGATACATTTATTTAGCCATATTAAATATTGCTCAAAAATAAACATTAAAATAGTAAGTTTAAAATATTTAATTCCGTTCAAAATGGTTAAAAGATTAAACGTAACTGTTAACGCTAATATTAGCTTGTAATAGTCTAACCTAACAGTTTTCAACAAGTTTCGGTATTGAAGGAATGATATTTGGTTATTTATAGCATGTACAGTATGGTATAACTTTAATGGTCCGGCCCACTTGACATCTACCGAGGCCATATGTGGCCCACGATGTGAAATGAGTTTGACACCCCTTGGTTTGATTGTAAGATCCCACTTCTAGATAGTTTGTAGCTGATAGGCTCTTTTAAACAATATCACCAGTAGCTGATAGGCTTGTTTGAAGTCTCTCTCTCTCTTTTTTTTTCTTCAATTGTGCTCAAATGGTAAATTGTGTGAAATTGTCTTATTTTGGGAACAAATTAAGGTTTTGATGTAGATAGGAAAGCACTTCAAAATTAAAACATTGCCACAAATTATCAGGATTAAGGTAATGGTTTACTCAAGTTGCTCAAAACTGACAATACTGCTGTCAGAATCTATCAAATAAAATTAAGTAAGAGTGGAATGGTTTGGACAAAGCAACTTTTGTTGTGTGGTGCATGGGAGTAGGTTGAATAACTTAGAAATGGCTTTTCAACATTTCTATGTCACTGTAAGACTGTCATGCCAAAATTGGCCTAAAAGAGAGAAGTGTGGAATATTGCAAGGGTGGACAAAGAGGCAAGCTAGTGCACTGCATTCGCTAGACATAGATATGATTTTGATTAAACAGGTCTGTGTGCTTCATGATACTTTTTGGTCAGCTGATGGTGAGACACTCACCTGAAGATACTCCTGAAACTCCTCTCTCTTGGATGTGAGAAACTCGTAATTTTTGGGGCCAATGATTCTCTTGGAGGGCAACTGTGCATCAGGAAATGAGCCTGTGGGTTTGGGGATTTTTATAATTTTTTATTTCACTCCAACAGAAAAATGGTGGTTCCGAGTCGCGAAAATAATAATAACCAAATAAAATAATAATAATCAATACAATGTCCATTTATTTGTTCAAGGGGGAGCTCTAGACCAAGAGGCACCAATATGATGCCTATGGGCACCCAATGAGGACACGTAGCCTAGGGGGCTGTTGATTAAAAAACAAATAAATAAATTATTGTAAACTCACCAACGATGGGAATTGATATAGAAGCGATCCGTTGAAATGTTCAGAGATTTATAGTGCTGATTATTTCGATTCATTTTTCTGCTCCATTGTGAAATCATTGTTAATTAATAGTTATTGTGAGAAATTGTGAACATGATCAATGTATTCAGAGATAAATACCATCATGGCATTCACAATGATATTTAATGTAAGATAATTTGAACAAAGGTTTATTTATTTCAATTAGAAGTTTTAATCAAATGGAAGCCCTTCCCATTTACAAGTTGCACTTTCAAAAACGTTCAAAAAGTTGGTGGACCCAGATCGAGACAACTTCAAAATCATCATCATCATCATCATCATCATCATCATCATCACACAAAATATATTAATGAAAACGTACCATGGAATTCAGTTAGCTTTGACTCAAGAACATAGAATTCCAGATATCTCCTGTATACAGACCAGTGCTCAGTCTCATGTCCCACTGTGGTGAAATACAAAGAGAAAAAGACAAAGGTTATATAAAAGGTTTCCATAGGCCAAAACGGACACCAACTTGTTCTCTCACCTGGTCACACTTGAGAACTGATCAGCTTACTCACTCAGAATTGCGGCATCTAAACATGTTAAATTGCCAGGCAGTTCATTTTTGTACTTTTTGGTGGGATATAATGCAAGCCAATTGATTTTGAATAATAATTAACCCGGAATTACAACTTTTTTCTTCTCTATTCCGATGGGTAATTTATTTTTCAGATTCCTGTATTATTTTACATTTAGAAAGAATTGAGCAAGAACTACCTCTGTATTTTAATTAACATTAACACATATATTTTATCTCAATTTACCAACTGGAAACAATGGGTAAATCAAAATTGAGTAAATCCAATATATAGTATGGTCATTGTTCTTTTCGTGCAGAGCTCGCGTTCCACACATGTCGTCATAAAAAGAAGGATTACAGACAATGACATTCTGTTGGGCCTGAAAGACTAAATGTAAATTGGCGACTGCTATTTAGTGAGTCAGGCTATAGGACTTCACCAAGATACAAACTATTGGACTGTGTGAAACTACAAGGAGTTTTCTTCCATGCCTTTGCAGCTGTTACAGCTTAACATTTTTCTCAGAAGACTTGACAAGATGTTGGGAATCGGCATATGGGAATCATTGCCAAGTCACCCAGAGGCGTATTTGCAAAGTCAAGTGGTGACGAATCTTGGAAGCGAGTACCTGCAGACTCATGTCGGGTCTGGGGTATCCATGCTTAAAATTAAGAAAGATTTTGGATCATGATGTGTTTCTAAACTGCATCCACAAAGTAGAAATCAAAAAATGTTTTTTTTAATGAAGAAATACCATTCAGTGGTTTCAGCTGATTCAACTCATTCCAAGCCATTCATAGCTACAGGATATTTGTCAAAGCTACATGCTAACCAGAATAGCATGGCAGTGATTAATGTCCATATGAGTTAAGTAGTAACAATCCAAAACAAGATGGCAATTGGCCACAACAGTTCTTTAATTTTCTGCTCTGTTTTAGAGTCTACTTTACCTGCTTTACGGTCATTCCGCTCCACATCGATGCAGAACACCGGAACCCTCTCCCTCTTCACATCATCATCATAGAAATCAATATAAGGGATGGTGATGCCCCAGGCGGAGAGATTCCGTGGAGTGCTGGGGGTGGAGGCCGCTTCTATCGGAGAGTCATCCTCAAGCACCATCATGGCTTCCTCTACCTAGAACGCAAGGAAGTGAGGGAGGTTTCACATACACAGTTTGACAAATTACAGGTTTTCAATTAAAAATGTAATTCATGCTGATATCTGCTTTGTATAGAATGATTTGAACTGGTTTGTTTCACTTTCGTTAAATAAAAACAAACAAATTTTCATTGTGCTCAACAATCTTACTAATGTGTCAGTAGTGACTACACAGTGTTACATTTTTTGGCAACAGTTGGTGGCGGTCAGATGAAACCTCAAAGGAACAGACACCAGTAGTGAAGGAAGATTTGATCCTGCAGCATATTACTGTAAGCTGTGAGATCATTACAGGCGTTGTGTGATGGGAAATTATTGATTTATGTACTGTGTCATGATGCTAAAAGAAATGTGAAATAATTTTGTGTTTCATGGATTTTGGATGGGAGAAAGGTGCGCATTTCTCCCCATCCAAAACAGTTGAGTTGGGCGACCACTAATTAACTCTGAGAAGGTGATTGCAACCACCTGGGAATGGCCAATTGCCGCTGGAACCTGATTGGCCAGAAGCTCAGGTGGTGCACCTTTAAAGCCAGCCTGAGCTAGTCACTTCGAGGATGAAGAAGAGGGACAAAGGACAACCTGGAGAGCAGTGTTACCTGGGATCTGCCGAAAACTGATATCAACTTCAAATAAAGAAAACTCACAATACCCTTCCTGCATCTTGCTGAGTGAACTTTTATCAACTTTCCACCTGCTTGCTGTCTCGCCGCACGACATACTGCAAATAAAATGTTTTTCTGAATCTATCTATGCCAGCAAAAAATGACGAACCGTGTCTTGAATTCACTACCTCCGCAATATGAAGACAACTCGACTACCAGGCCGCCCACCGTAAACGTATGTTTTGTGCAATTTTCATTTGTTGGGATGTAGTGACGTTTTTCTCAAGTAAAATGTGCTTTGGGCCAAAAATGTGGGCTTATTTTGGGGAAAAATCAAGACTTCCCTTTCCTGACTCATTGGCGCCCTCGTACGGTATCTTTCATGACAGTGCCAGAACAGTTCTAATAAGACGTGTTTTTTTTTTTTGGCTTTGTGTTTAAGGAACAGTGAGCATAAGCAATACTGTACTTGACAATATGATTCATAAACACATACATCAACATTACAGACGTACAATACAGACCCCACGTTTATGACAATGACGATTAACACTGACCAAATCGTCCTCTCCCTCCACGAGCCCACAGGCTGGCAGCATGGCTCCCTCCATGGTTGTGCTCTTGAAAACACCCTTTATCTTGCTGCCGATGCGACTGATCCCGAACGACTCTCCTCTCCTTGACGTGTTCCTGCAGGCCAAAGGTGAAGGGGGCTTATTAGACTGTTCTTAATTGAAGGGATGTACTTGGCTTCAGGAAAAAAAATAAAAATAAAATAAAATAAAATAAAAAGCCCAGACAGCTTAGCAAAATGACAAGGAAGGAATTGTAGCGCATAGCAAGGGTGGGGATTTCCAGCACACACCAGTGTATCATCACAGCACATCAGCAGGAAAAAAAAGCTGAGGAAGCCAAACCAAAGCCGGAGCACATTTACAGAATGAAATGTCTCATTCAGTTACCATGGCAATGAAAGCAAATAAAGTAAACATCGATTTAATCAGCAGGTGTTTGGTATTGACTAGAAAACAGCAAACAGCCACCAACTGGTGTCTAACAGAGAGCTGACAAACATCAATGAGACCTTTAAGTCCAGCGACAACAAGCATCTTGAAAAGACTATCATAGTATCAGTGACGTGCGGTGAGGTTCATGGCTGGTGAGGCACTGACGTCATCACAGTCAGATTTACAAACATATGAACTCCACAGAGTAGCTTATTCACCATTTGATTGGCAACAGTTAACGTGTTTTGTTTAAAATGTGATGTCAGCATTCTTTATATACTGTATACAAACTGTAGCATAAAAAAAAGAATTAAAAAAATGTTATTGTCGTGTTACCTTTACTTACAAATGAAGTCCAAGTCTCTCTGTCTCAATGGAGATCACTGCCAGTGAAGAAAGTCGTGCTTGATCAGTCCTGTTCTGACTGTATGTTTTCAGTCTTTTGTGCTGAGAATGACCGCTCCACTGATGCAGTAGTAGCTGGAACAGTGAGCACGAGCTGGAGCAACTTTGTCGCTTCAGGAATAGTTTCAATGACCTTAGTTTCAAAAAGCTGAGAAGCTGTCCAGGAGATTTACATTCATCCCTCGCCGTTTGTGAGCTATACAGTCCGGTGTTGGTCTTCCTTTAATTATTATCTCCTGCTTAAATTCACTTTAGATATGTAATCCACCATTCTGAAAACAAGGCCAAGAAACACGAAAAAAAAGGACTGGATGGTTGCACTTAACTTGCTGTTTATTGTAGCTTGCTCTCACTAATTCTATTATTCTGCAGCCGAAGAGTCGCGAGAAGATTCTCCAATCACCAGCGCCCCCTGTCATGAGGCAGGAGAACTGTGTGCCTCACCTATGCACACGGTTTTGATTAAAATAAAATAAACACTGTAGTACAGTGTTTATAATGTACAGTGGCTGTACATTATATACACCAGCTAAACTGTAGACATTTAGTTCATATCAGTTACAGAGATATTTAGTCACATCAGACATTTAGTCACATCAGTTAGCATAGTGATGGCGCAATCTGTGGTGAGGCTCAGCCGGCTGCTGCCTCACCGCTCGTCTCCACTTAGTATTTGAACGGTAAATGTGAAAATTTAGCAATTTTGAAAAAAAAAATCCAAAAATGGTGAAGTTAAATGGAAAAGAACGTTAAAGTACAAATCATTAAATAAATATAACTGTTTAATTTATTTTGTCATTTGATATTATCCAAAATATATATCCATGATGACAGGTGAAGCACAGCCTCACCTGCCTCCCCTGACTGCACGTCACTGCATAGTATCCTCTAAATCACAAGTCACCTCGTTGTAAGCAATACTTGTAACATAATTTCTGACTCGTAGGAAAATGACATTTTATCCTCAATTTAATCTCTGAATATACATCAGAAGTCATTCAAAGTATCTTTGAAATGGCACAAGAAAATGGAATGGGTTTTGAAAACATGGACGCAACAACCACCTTCTGACCTTTCATCTCCACAAAGACTGGCAACCCGAGTTGGAGTTTGGAGATGATTTAAAATGTATTGGGTTCTCACTTTCAGATAACAATAAACCCTGATGGTTATTAATTATCACAGCACGCAGGAAAGCGATGGTAAAGAACGTCGGTACCTAAAATGGGGGTGATAAGAAACATGTCCCTTGAGATTTGAGATTGGAGTGTGGATTATTTCAAATCTGTATGATTCTTACTTTGAGACAGTACAAATAATCATAAAAGGTAAAAGACAGTTTATAGATGCAAATTTTGGTGAGCAACATATGCTTTCAGACCTGAGCGCCCTCAAACAACTTAAGTTGTTACCATCATACCAATATCCGGGTCATTTATTTTTCCTAAATAAATAGAGTTCTTGCATGCTTTGACAGAATAGGAACGATTATTCCAGGTTGAAGAGGTTTGACAGCAATGCTGGAAAAGGGTTTAAAGGAAAACGTTCCAAAAGATCTGACGGGGATAGGCTACCGTTCAAAACTCATCGAGGATCATGCAAAACACAATAAACCCCAAACATTTGAACAATTACACTTCCGATGTGTGACCGGCAACGTGCTGAAAAGTGCCCAAAAACAGAACACCCAAGTCTACTGACACAGAGTTGTCTTATTGTTTCATATTGATCACAATGACCATATCATCAACACCCTGAGCCATGATAACTATTTGTGTGTGTGTGTGTGTGTGTGTGTGTGTGTGTGTGTGTGTGTGTGTGTGTGTGTGTGTGTGTGTGTGTGTGTGTGTGTGTGTGTGTGTGTGTGTGTGTGTGTGTGTGTGTGTGTGTGTGTGTGTGTGTGTGTGTGTGTGTGCGTGCGTGCGTGCGTGCGTGCGTGCGTGCGTGCGAGAGAACATACAAAAACTAAAGTGGCACTGGTTAGCCTGTCTGCCCCACAGTGCAAAAGAGCAGGATTCAATTCCAACTCCGGCCTTCCTGTGTGGAATGTATGTGCTCTGTCCGTTTCTGTGCACCCTGCAATTGGCTCGCAACCAGTTCAGAGTGTACCCCGCCTACTGCCCGAACAAGGTTGCAATAGGCTCCAGGACATCGGTTACTCTTATGAGGATAAGTGGATTCGAAAAAGGATGGCTCGATGGCTGCAAGAAACAAGACAAGGGCATGGCAAATCCTAGTGGACCCATCGCACCCTGACCACAACCTTTTCCAGCTACTCCCTTCAGGCAGGCGCTACCGATCCACGCGCATCAAATCCAGCAGACATTTAAACAGTCTTCCCCCTAGCCATCAACCCTCTTAACAGTAACCCAAATATAACTGGAAAGTAGCGCTTTGCAATTTTGCACAACCCTGTGGAACAGCATCCCGCTGTTCCACACTTGTTTTATTACAAATACAACGAGCGACGAATCACTTTAAAATGGTTCACTGATTTTCTGCACTAACTGTACAACTGTGATCAGATTTTATTCTACCACGGATCACTTTAGCTCTGCTTGATAGATTGCATTTTTTTCTGTTGTTCCTGAGAAGTACTGTATGTCTAGAAAAGACACATAACTTTACAGGTGCTGTTTGGGGCGTGAACCAGAGTGTTGACAAGAATACATTTATAGTAAAAACACAAATAAGAAGGAGGTTGGCTGCATGCTAATGGTTGGATCAGAGTGGCACTGTGGGGTGGAGTCACGACACTGGGATGGCAAAATGGACAGCAGGACATCATACTGAACTACAGTTGGAGGAATGGATAGGACCTAACTTACTTGGGTGATAAGGAGTGGCGGTGGGATAGCGAGCCATATGGAAAAGTTGTTAACGTGGGCTGGGAATTGAGTGAGTTAAAATATGCAGATGAAGAGGTGCCAGAGCCGCTGAACTGTGAGGTCGGGGACTTTGGGCTCCAGTCCCAGGAACTATAAGCAGAAGAGGATTATGTCCCCAAGGATAAAAAGGCCATAGTGGATGGATCATACCAAGGCAGGCAGCATGGCGGTGGCAGAATCGGTATGGACACACACGGCAAGGCGTGGCAATAGGAGCCCATACACATCATCAAATGAATAATGTTAGGAAGCAAAGCCTGAGTGGGTGATGGTGTTAGTCGGGTTTCCTTCATGCTTCCGCGTACAAATGCAGTGTGTGTCTCGTCTGCTTTGAAAACTGCCTTCATAACAAAGTCGCAAAACAAACAAACAAGTAGCCGACACCTACACGTTCCAAAGTCAGAATTTCTGGAATGAGCAAACCAAAGTGAAAATCTTAAATCCAAATATCGTATTTTCCGGTGTGTAAGCCGCACCCAAAAGCCTTCATTTTCTTCAAAAGATGAAACTATGCCTTTTACGCCTTATATGTGAAGTAATATTGAGCCACAAAAGCTCTCCCAATTACTGTCAGCAGCCACCGACTCCATTTCCCCCTGTAGAAGATGAGGTGCATAACCCAATGCTATACTATAGCGCCTTATAATGTGGTATGCCTTATATTTGGAAAACGTTTATATATTTTTATATTATAATTTGAAAACGTTTGTCATTTATTGAAGGTGTGCCTTATATGTAGAAAGAGTTTGAAAAAAAAACACCATTCACTGGAGTAGGCCTTATACTATGGTGCGCCTTATATAATGGAAAATACGGTAACCAAAAGTGACGTTGCAGTTCCAATATTACATTCTGTCACTTTTAGAAGGCTATTAAATGTTGCTTATTATTGTAGTTGTAGTTTGTACAACTACACAGCGCTCACATTGTATTTATACTAAGAATTGTTAATTGTTTCTTTGGTTGTTTTAATGAGCTCAAAGGTGGGAAAATTGCGCAATACTGAAAACTACAAGAACAAATGTATTAACAATTATTTAGTCCATAATATCACTCCAGGGGTCAACAACACTCATATCGCTGCATTTCTGTTTCTGTTTTATATTAATCAATCAATTACAAAGGCAATTAAGAATTTGTATAGCGTAAAATAAGAATGTCAAAATTTTCATACAGTACAAATACAAAAAACAGCACATTTCTAGGGATCAGATTATGAAAAAAAAGTAATAACTGTACTATTCTATTAATGCTATTTGGCTTCCTCTTGTAAGTCTTAGCAATGACTGAATTGTTAAAAAGGCAGCATCCTCTTGCATAGAAGCGTCAAGCAAGAATGGCATGTCAACCAGCCACTGTTCCCATCAGAATAGTAATGCCCCATACTCACCGGATGTCATCCATACTGATGCTATTTCTGGAACAATATGCATAAGGAGTTAGCGGCAGGGCCTGTAGCCACATACACACACCACCTTATGACACATATAAACCATCACTTCAAGGACAACCGACGCCTCCGGACATGTTGTGTCTATAATTTGTAAAATCACTTCAAATGACGTCTACTACGTATTTTCCAAAGATACAAAGATTCCACCGCATATAGCTATATTTTAAGTTTTAAGACTCATGCTGAATATTCAGGAAGTCTTGTTTTTGAGTTGGTGATGATACCTACCGTGACGTCACGGTAGGTATCGACACTGACCGAAAAACGACACATAATGCATTTTGGGTACTTTGTTTGGTCTGAAAACTTCGTGTTCATCCGTGTTGATGGCGAAATTAGAAGGAAAACACATAAATACATGTAACGCGATGATGAATCGTGTGTTAGACCAAGACTACTATTTGATACTTTGATTTGATATTTTTAGTCAAATGCAAAACACCAATAAAAATGACTCAAAGTGTCCCAAAACTACTTCAAAATGACCTCGGAAGTGGCGAGTTCTAGAAGGTCCCGCCCCTTATTCGTGACGACACGTCAGAACATCTTGCCTTGCTCTAGAATCAAAACAACGGCTTCAGATTTGGAGAAGATGCTTTCTTGTTACTCATCCAGTTATGAATATGATTCAAAGAGTTCTGAAGAGGAAAGCATAAATGTTTGGAATCGATTAAAGAAGTCCTTCCGTATCATTTTGAGCCGTCTGGACTCCAATGTAGCTTCCAGAAAATGCGATGGCGCCCACACTCTGTTGGAAATGGGCTGATTTGTCTTCTGGGAATTTGTGTCAACTAGTATCAAATAGTAGTCTTGGTGCAACCAACGATTGACCATCGCGTTATTTATGTGTTTTCCAAACAACCAAACAAAGTACCCAAAATGCATTGAGTTGCTTTCTCGGTCAGGGGCGTTCCTGACGTGATGTCACGTCAAGCATAGTCACCAACTTGAAAACAAGACTGCCTGAATATTCAGCGCGAGTCTTAAAACGTAAAATATAGCTATATGCGGTGGAATCTTTGTAAAATAGGCTCAGTAGAAAATCATTTGAAGTGATTTTACAAATTATGGACACAACTTGTTCAGAGGCATCAGTTGTCCTTTAAGTCATTTAGTTGACTTAAATCACAAATTGTTATCTGAATTATTTCGCATTTGCCTAACACACGCGCCCACACACACACACACACACACACACACACACACACACACACACACACACACACACACACACACACACACACACACACAAAACCCTTCACAAAATGACACCTACCTGCTCATTTTAGAATTCCTGGCAGGGGACTCAGCTCCCCTTAGAAGCTGGCGAAAGTACTACAGAAAGGCAAAAAAAAGAACCAGACAGTAAATGCATGCATTATCAAGTACAAGTGTAAAAATACAAGCTATGAGATCCCCAAGGCTTTGCATGTGGGGTTTGTTACTCTTAAATACTGGAATAATACTAGAGACGTGCAGTCGGTTTCAAACAGACTTATGTATTAGTGTATGTATTGTATTATGATATCTGCTGTATTATGCAGCAGATATCATACATCATCATTTTTGAGGCGCTCTAGTCAAGCAGGACGGTGGCATGCTGAGTACAATGGCCCCTACTGCTCTACCTAACAGAGCCCATTGAAACAACTCACAAGGGGTGAAATTGCTCTTGGAAGCTTGATTTATCGACATCTTGGCTTAATCCCAGTGTTGCTGTTGCCTCCTTGGCCACTCACCGTGATGACATTGAGGTTAGTGACTGGGCATCAAATCATTGAGTCAAATTACCCCTAATTCAAGTTCCCCTAATTCCAGAATTTTCTGAGACCAATAAAACACACTTTTTAAAAAACAGTTTGTTAGAAAGTGACTATAGATAGGGGGTCGCTGTGTCATCACCACTTCATGGCAGGTCAACAACTATTAACAGTTTGTAAGTTTTTGTGTAAAGGTCTGTGACTGAATATTAACTCCTTCACTGCAATTCCTAAATTTATTTGGGAATTGAAAATATGACGTGGAGCGCCATTCCTGAATTTGTTTGGGTTTTGTTTTTTCTTGCTGGGGGGGTCCCAATGAAGAACTGGTCAGACCTCTGGCAATGTTTTTTCCCTTTCACGAGGGGGCAGCATTTGCTTTTGTACAGCCGCCCACATTTGCACCTCATATTACTCCAGACCCATATAATTTAGGAATTAACTTTTTTTCTGATGAAAGAAGAGAGTCTCGGGTGATGTTTATGTAGTCCTTAAACTCAATAATCTGCATCTGCATAATTTGCATGTAATTTTCTCCGTGCGTGCATAGAAATAGTATCGATATAACCGGGACTATCGATATATCCGATATCGATATAACGAGACTTTACTGTAGTTCACATGAGGGTGTGAATGATATGATTCATACACTGACACAGTGCAGAAACGGTTGATTTGCAAAGGTGAAAGAAGGTCATTAAACCAAAATAGGGCACTCACCGCCAGAATTCTTAGCACAAGTCAGAAAACAGCAGTAATATATACTCTTTTTGTTTACCTGACACACTCAAAACCATTGGACATCACTCTGAGGGTGTGTTTCCAGATAGGCAGATTGAGCGTGCGGACCTCACATTTGTTTCAGAATGCCACCTATTTTATGACGCAATCAGCAGCTTGTCCTAGAATTTGTTTCCATCAATATTTAGTGACGCACTGGGGTCTGTGACTCTTTTTGAATGAACCGGTTAGCATATTTGATCAACACTCTTAATTCCCAATGGTCAGACTGATGCCGTGCAAACTCAGTATATGTAAAACTGAAATTAGGGAACAGGGATTTGTGGTAAGAAAATGAGATGTGCTGTTCTTGGACCGTGTTTTTGATTTTTTTTTAAAAAGGGGGCGGGGAGTCTTAATATTCTTAAGTTTAGATATTTTTTCTTCTTAATGCATTTATTGACCTCCTGTACTCCAGAGCGACTCCACCTAACAACATTCTGTTCAGCAGTGGTGCAGGCCTGAAATTGATATTTTAATGTTTATTTGTTTGAAAGTTGAAGATCTGGACTTAGTACTGCATTCTGTTGATTATACATTGAAAACATTTCCAAATGTTTTCAATGAAAATGAGTGCTAACCTCATCACTGTGGCAAAACATGGGCGTGAAAACGTTCTCCAGGAGAAAGAGGACATGCTCGTATGCTTCAAACAAACATCTCATTGTCTGAAGTTTCACCACCTCCCCGTACGGGCCTTCAGCAACTGAGAAAATGCAGAACATAATCCAATGAAGTCCTGCAAAATTCTTGAATAGGGTAAAAATGTAAATTGAAGCATGTCACACACTGTTGCGTATCTCCTCCACAATAAAGGGGTCGAAGCGGATCTTGTCCACACTCTCGTCTAAACAGTAGGTGTCGTAGATCTTCTTCACCTCTTCGTGGAGCATTATTTTCTCAGAGTCGGGCAGTTCTGGGCACAGTATCCTGTCGTTGAACTCCTCTGAGACATGAAGAGTTGAAACAGTAACCGATGATGTCCAAGTGTTGACAGAAGCAAAATTGAACAGGGATGGGACACTCACCAACTGCAAGGCAGAACTGGAGTACGTGAACAGCTCCCTCTTGCTTCAAAAAGTTCATGAAGCGAAAGAGGAGGTCTTGCTGCTCTCTGATTTCTTTTAACTCCAGCTTTAGAACCTGGCAAGTGTGGGGGGGAAATGACATTGAATATCTAAAGTGTAATTCAAATTGCTCTCTGTTGTCTTTGTTGCACAAGTGCTTACCGAAGGCTTTCTGCTACGGGGATCAGAGTATTTTTGAAGAAAAGGAACCAGCATTGAAGTTGGCTCTGTGGCTTCTTCAGGCTTGTGGGAAGAGATTTTTAAACATCCAATTAATTATCAACATATTTGTTGTCACTAACTTTATTCCACAAACTGTATGTTAACACACTCCAACAGTCACTTACCGGAGAATTGTCGATGAAGAGAAGAAGCAAATGATTTACCGTGTCCTGAAAAGCAAACCATTAGACGCAAATGTCAGGCGCTACCGATCCATGCGCACCAAATCCAGCAGACATTTAAACAGCTTCTTCCCCCAAGCCATTAACTCTTTGAACAGTAGCCTAAATGGAACTGTATAGTGCCTCTTTGCAATATTTTGATGATGATACTAGTGCAGCGTGTTCGACCGGAAACAAATTCCTTGTGTGTTCTACATACTTGGCAATAAAGATGATTCTGATTCTGATACTGTAAGCACTCTGCTATGCTGATTTTGTGGGCCTGTCAATCCAGTCTTAGGTTCAAGAATCAGTCCGAGTGTACACTCACAGGGTCAGCCAAGAAGTCCATTGATGGAAGAAAGACCGAACCAGCCAGGACTTCTCTTATCAGCAAAGTGAGAGATCTGATGGCATTTAAGGACCACAAAATTAGATAAAAAAAATAAAATGTCTATTTTGAAAGTCAACATTGCTTGATCCTAACTTTTAGGTGGTGATGAAATACAGTTAATACATTTTGCGGCAGCAGACGGGGTACCTGCAGTCTGTCGCCTTCGGCGGCAAGATGTAAGGAAAAAGCATCTCAGTCAACTTCCTGAGGTAGAGAAGCTCATCTCTACGACTGCGGAGGGCTACATGGAGGTCAGGACCATACTCCTCCAGGGCGGCTTGTTGAAGAAACTCTGCGCTCTTCACTGAACAGCAGAGAAAATACATTTGGCTTTTATATGAAGTATTTGGACATGCTGATCGTATCGACTGTACCTCTCTGTCGAGCTTTAGCAATTATTTCAATGTGCTTCATGGAAGCTTTGAGAAGCTTTCGCGTGATGAGGGATGCCACGTCAACCTGGGACATAATCCACCACCACCCAAAAAAAAAAAAAATAATAATTACAATGATGCATGCAGGAGGTATTTGGGATTACATTTTACAGCTCAATGTGTCACCTTCTGGATCCGGCGGACCAATACGGCAGCAAAAAAACGTAAAGTCACCCTCAGCTCATCAACAAACGCCTCATCATCTGTGACATCTCTGAAAAATAAGCATGGTTACAATTATCTCACCTCAATCAATACAGAATAATGTCTAGGCTCGTGAACATCAGGGAGACAACCACAAACTATGTCCTACCTATACCAAGGATACACAAAGTTTTCAAGAACCAGCTCCAGGATCTAGGTGAGGTGAAAAAAAAACGGATCTACAAGATTCTCAGTGAACATTTTCAAACATTTAGTAACCTATACTGTATATATGTTGTAATTATATCTACACTTTTATTTACCTCAGAAAGAGAAGCATCCACCTTAGAAGAAACTTTCAAGTCAAGCCATGGTTGATAATTTTCCAGTAATAAAGTATGTCTAATACAAACAAAAATAACATGACAGACAAGAGGGGTACTCAGGTTATAGCAAAATTGACAGATGAAATGTCAAGGTTTCTCATGTCACGCAACATGTTTCACTTGGTTTAATTTGATTGTTTCATGTTAAATAAATAGAATTGAGCAAACATAATACTCGAATGACTTAATTATACAAAACAGAATAATGCACATTCAGTTTAGCTCGACATTGTAGGACAGAACATTGACCAAAAAAGAAAACGACAAACCAATCGCGACACATCAAACAAACCAACTGTCCGTCTCCACTAGAGGGCGGTACAATATAAATATTTGCGTGACGAAGATGTTTGACAAACAATCGTGAATTTTACATTTTAGCAAGAGAATAATTATTGATAAAACTCATTACCACTTTTATAAAAGTGACAGGGCAACATATTAGCGCGTCTCAAATGCAATATGAGCAGATAACTCACCTGTGTCTTTTGCACCGGATCTTGCCACAAACAGCACAACTATGGCCTAGTGGAAACAACTCCTGCTGGTAGGACTGCAAGTGAATCAACATGCACACAAAGAAAAATTAATTCGTGTATGAATGTAGCTGCCTTCAAAATGAATGAGGTTAAACATGGAATACTAGCGGAATTTCGTATTTACCCAGAATCATGAAACACTGGATATGATGTTATTCTGTCCGTTTGTGCCAATGGATGGTTCTCACATGAGATTTAGCCTTGATGTTGAGAGTGGTGTGGGAGCTGTGCCTCAGGGATGGGAAGGTTGTGAATTTGGGACAGCGTTCCAAAGAATCATTGGGTGTTCCGGCCTTTCATCACGAGACACCCTCATCGATGGTGGCCAGCGACTGGTTGATCACGCTTGCGCTTGTGTCCCACGCCCAATCAGATGTTGAGAAGATGGTGCATGGGGGGCCGGGGGGTGACTTAGGTTGCTGATCCAACAAGGGTCCTTCCTCTTGATCCAGATCCCCTGGCTGCTTCTTTGAGCCGCTTCGGAGAGTGATCTAACTGTGTGCCGCGGAGCCTGTCCATGGATATCCAGGTCTTTTAGCAGTCTGATGGTGTAGGAAGCCACAAACCCTACACTGTAAAACCCAACAAGTTGAAAGTACTCAAAAATTTTGTGGCAACTGATTACGTCAAAATTTTTGAGTACAGTTTACTCAGAATTTTTGAGTAGTTTACTCAAAATTTGAAGTTGAATGCATATCTGTTTCATGTCATCACAAAGAGGGTACAGCAAGTCCTGAAGAATGAATGTCTCTCTGTGTCTTTGTTTTGTCATATTCTCTCTATGCTGTCATATTATTTGTTATTTAGTTTTTTTTTTTTTTGTTCTTTTGACTTCAAGACGGCGCCGCGAGAGTGGCTGCCTTTCCAGCAGCTCATGTATTTCGTTTTTCTACTTTCATTCCTTTCATCACTTTGCTGCTGTGAAATGTAAATTTCTCCACTGTGAGACTAATAAAGGCATATCCAATCCAATCCAATATCTGCATCCAACTTCAATGGGATATACCATGGCTTTCCATCCTCACTGTTGCGCATCCACTGCTAGTTCTGTGTAGTGCAGCTTCTTGCGCTCATAGGCCTCTTCAGCTGAGTTTTCCCACAGGACTGTGAGCTCTGTTATGTAGACAGCTTTGAGTGAAGGGGACCAGAGCACCAAGTCTGGCCTTAGGGTGGTGGCTGCAATCTCCGCTGGGAAAACCAATTACTGGCCAATGTCAACCGCATCTTCCAATCCCGGGCCCTGGATAGCTGTCCAACTTATGTTTGGCAGGAGGATGGTTGGGCTTTCCCTCTCCCTCTCGGATGAAAGTCAATGGTGCTGTGCTGCAAGTGGCGGCTCTCATGGGCAAGGAGTGGAAGGTATTTCTCTTGCTCTCAAGGACAACTTCCAAACTCTTCAGGACCTGGTTGTGCCTCCAGGTGTAGCGGCCTTGTGTGAGGCTGGTCTTACAACGGGTCAGGATGTGTTTGACAGAGGTCACAGGTTGGGTCTTCGCCATACCATTGGTGGAGGTTTTTTTGGAGATGGCAGTACATCATTGATAGCTCTGATGAAGATGATGTTGCTTGCGTCCATTTCTCAGAGATCGCTCCAGCTGAGATTTTGCTTCTTCAGGCCTTCCCACCTCGTCCATTGCCCCTGCTTGGCAAGAGAGACAGCCTTCGCAGTTCTTTCAGCTTCCTCTTGGCGGCGCAGCTCTTCCATCATCATTTTCCTTCTTTCTGATGTTGAGGCCTTACACCAAGATGGTTTGTTTGTAAGGCCAAAGCCCTCTCTTCCTAGTTGGACGTGTCTTTTTGTCCCTGTGCCTTAGGGCTGCTGTGGCCTGCTGCACTGCGATGGATGGCGTCCATTTCCACGTCCACTTGATCTTTGTCTCTTAGGCTTGCATTGTACCACCTGCCAAGGCTTTTGACCGGTTCCTCAGACACCGTTGGTCTTGGGTCGTCACCAATGCAGAACTTCACTGTTTTTTACGAACCCCTTGGCTTATGAACTTTTCGGTCTACGAACGTAACATTTATGAAAATTTTACCTTAGCATACAAACTTTTTTCGTACACGGAGCTGCCTCAGTGAGAGTATGTGTCGTTCGCGACGGCCCCGTTCTTCTAACAACGTTCTTCTAACAACGAAATGGCAGCCGACTGTTTTGTCCTCTTTTCCCCGCCCCCAGGTAAAGTCATGTGATTGGTCACGAACGCAGCAGTGAGGGGGCATGGTTTAAACATTAAAGAGACAGGCAGACAACAGTGAGTTTTAACTTTGATAGTTCAAAGGCAGAGTGTAGACTGCAAGGTTAAAATACCCCAGCAATCAGGCTCCACAAACAACCAGCACAAGCCATCTGTACACTTGATGCAAAAAGCTATCAACCCAGCTAAACAGAACACAATTGATGAGGAACTAGATACAATTATCACAGAGAAAGCACCTACAAGGGATTATTGGTGAAAGAAGGCGGTTACGTTCCTCATCAAGTGGTTTATGCTGAGGAAACCGGCCACTCCATTCCATCAAGCCATCAACGACCATCACAAAGGTAAATAAAACGACTTTATTATAGAGTAGAGTTTATTTCTTTAATTATAATACCGTCGCACATTCATTATACATAAAATAAGGTACAGTAAAGTCTCGTTATATCGATATCGGATATATCGATAGTCCCGGTTATATCGATACTATTTCTATGCACGCACTGAGAAAATTACATGCAAACAGGGTCGGATATATCGATAGTCCCGGTTATATCAATATTTTTTCGGACTCCCTTGAATATCGACATAACGAGACTTTACTGTATTTTGAGTAGTTTTAAGGCTTAGAAAATTAGAATGTGGAAAATTATGTTTTATGGGGACCTGGGAACAGATTATTCTCATTTTAATGGCTTCCTATGGGAATTTAATTTTTGGGATGCACACTTTTGGCCTTACACATTCTGTCTGGGAACCAATTAAGTTCGTAAGCCAAGGTATCACTGTACCTTAATCTTTGGCTTGATGTTGACCAGGATGTTTGGCAGCAGAGATTCTGGCCCCAAGTTGCAGTAGAATGTAACCACACCAGCAAGAAAGGACCAGACCACCATGATAATATGAATGTACCTGTTTTAAAACGGGAATGCAAATTGAAGTCGTCCACAGGGAAACGGATAGAATTTTTGGAGCGACGCAAACCCGCTCCGGTTACCTGTTTAACAGCACAGTGGACAGTAGCAGGACCAGTAGTAGGAAACAGAAGACGGGATACTGTCGGCACAAATCTCGTAGAAGGTCCAACTTCATTTTTCGCCGTATGCGTTGCAAACAAACCCTGGTGCATCCCATCATTGCTTCGTCACGCATACAAACGAGCTGCAATTCGCTGTTGTTAAACTACTTGACTTACAGATGTTACATCGTCTCCCAAAGGACAGGGATACACATTAAACCATCCCTTTTGTTTACCGTCCGATCGAGGAGTGTTGAGTTTCGAGTGACCACCATTCTGTGCTGTCACTTGAGACCGTTAAAGGGGGCGTCAGGAAGGGTGTGCGTCTGCTTGCGCGTCGGGGTGATGTCACATCCGCTACGGCCTCGAAGGCGTTCGATGTATAGCACAACCTAAACCCAGGGTTTATGTGAAAACAAACTACAGTACTTCACAAGTGGTCTTCTGCCGGCCTCTCTGCGGTCGTTGAACCGTCGCCATTTTTCTTTTATGTATTTAAGGAAATGGAAGGCAAGGAATGTTGTTGACCTCGGTCAAGCCTACGTGGCCATTTTATGAAATAAGTTGATTTGACGGAGCAAGGCATTATTGCTAACGACTTTTTAGAAGCGCCGTTTGCCACGCAAGGTGTTCACGGTTTCCCCAAACCGTCTAATTCAAAACACTTCTGCGTCAGCATCGGTTGGCTACTACGCTTAACACCAGAGATGCTAATTCAGAATTCCAAAATAGGCCGTCGCTATGACTCTTCACATCTGCCAATGTTTTAAAGATGGTATTTCAGTGAAATACTTGGTTTATTTGGCTTTCAATAATCTCTAATGTTGTTCACGTAATTTGCTTAGTTATTCCAGGTGCATTACAAATACAGTCTGGCGGATAATTTAATCAAATGATTATAAGACACAGATAGAAATCAAAAACTTTATTACAAAAATAAGTTACACTCACCTCCATTTTACAGTATAAAACAATTTATTTGCAGGAATGCAAAAATGTTGTTGGCCACCAACAATAGTTTAAAACTGCTAGCATTTTTTTTCTGAAAAGGTGGTTATGATTTCAATGAGGGAGTTAACTGTAGCCTGTAGAAAACTGGAATTCATCAGCAGTTTTCTTGGAGCTATTACCTGGAAATAGAATGTAATCTCTGCAGCATCCCTCCGACCAAGATGTTACTTTGATCCCACATCAAAACCATATCAGGAGTCGTGTTCTGTCTGGGCAATATCACCACGTGGATTTCGAGCATTGTGTTAGTCAGTGGTTTAGGATATGGACAAAGGATCCGTCCGGTGTTCAACTGTTTGAAGATGTTTCAATATAAAAACAAAACCACCGGTTGACAGTGGCACAAAAGGGACACTGCAGGGCTTTTATTTTTGTTAGCGATTAATATCAAAGGCAATCTGATGCCTGTGACATTGAAGCCTTTACAAAAGTAACATTTTATCCCAAAAAAACTATACAAACAGTAACTACATACTCTGAAGAAGCAAGGCAGCTAATTCAGTTTAAAATAGGATAAAATCAGAGCTTGTTCTGACTCATCTCATGAGATTGTTTTGCATGCCCAGTTTGACTGTTTGCAGTGTCAGAGCTGCAGCAAAAATGACTATTTTACATTAAGTACATTGTTTGTGTGCTACAGCTCTTGTGCATATTTTTTTAATGAGAACAAGCCCTGTTTTCATCAATATAGTTTCCCTATTTACAGTACAGGCCGGGTCGTTTAGTCCTCTGTACTGAGGTAGTCAACCAACCCTTTAAAGACAAGTTCTGAACAGAACCACTTTCCTGGAATGCCTGACTTATCCATGCCAGGTGGGAACACCCTAAATAAAAAAACTGCAAATGTTCTCTTTCAAACATCCACATCAAAACGATTAACATGGATATTCCAACATTTAAAATTGCGATTAGCACAAAAATATACAATAGCGTCAAGCTCCTTCGAGCCACTTCAAACCTAAGAAACTTAAAAGTGCAAATTCATCAATAATTATTTTAAAATGGCATGTTCAGGGAATAGGGAAGAGGGGGGATTGTTAGGGCAATAATATGAACCCTGTATCAGGGCAAGCTATTAGGGCTCAGGGGTGAAAGAGGCTTAAGCGAATACCACAATCATGCGGTTGTCTTTTTCAAGGTGGCAGTTTCTTTTCAAAACAAAACTTTGGGAAGGGAGATTCTTCTTATGTAAGGCTGGAATATCATTGGACCTTTTTTGTCACTTTTTTGTTTCAACATCCTTTGCAGCTCATGGTGTAACCCCACACATCAAGTCAGTATCCGCTGTGAGTGACAGGTCAGGACCGGCCTCGGCCCCGCTTCCCTGCTGGACCAATCAGAGTTGAAGACAGTCAGTTTATTGAATCCTTTAACTTTTAAAGTACAGTAAAGTCTCGTTATATCGATATTCTCGGGAGTCTGAAAAATATCGATATAACCGGACTATCGATATATCCGATCCTGCGGCATGTACATTTTCTCCTTGCGTTCATAGAAATAGTATCGTAATAAGCAGTACTATCGATATAACCGATATCGATATAACGAGACTTTACTGTACTTACATTTTTGCAATCTGACAGATTTTGTTCTCGTTTTGAATTAAAAGTGTTTTTGTTGTGTTAAGGTAAGGAAGGTCATTTACTCTCACGTCATGGACAAAAAACTAGTTTTGTATTTTATGATGTGACAGATATTATGATCACACAAAATTACCTCTGCTTGTTCCAGGGCCGCCCCGCTGCGAAAAGGCCAGTCTCCCTCGTGGCGTGATGCCGCCACGAGCCCTCGTCTGACCAACACCGCCACGCACACTGCCCCTTGCTCCTCTGCCTCTCCCAGAGCCCTGGAAATCGTCGTAGCTGTAGAAGGGGTCGTCATAGCCGCCCCGGTAGTTGTGGTAGTCGTATCCATAATAATCGTAATAATCTTCAAAGCTGTAGTATTCAGGAGGGTAAGAGTAACCTCCACGTCCACCTCTACCACGGCCTCTCGTGGGTGGCGGCATGTGTGGAGGCGCATAGTAATAGTACTCATCATACCTGCAAATGGAAAAAAAGTCATTTAAATTGCATTTAAAATGTAATTCAAGACTAAGGTCTACTTTTAGTCCTCTTACATTTGTGTCTTGGCTGCCTGTCTCTGCGCTTTGCGCTCTTTCCTCTTCTGGTCAGGAGGCTTGGCAAAAACTATCTCAATATGCTCTCCTTCCAGATCTTTTCCATTGAGATCAGCAAGCGCCTGTGAAACAATTAATTAAAATCCCTTCCCATACTGGACATGTGACAAGCTATCCACTCTTATTTCAGTACCTTGACAGCACCATCTCTTTCCTCAAAGTGAACAAATGCGTAGTCTTTCAATTTCTTCACACGCTCCAGTTTACCAAACTGACTAAATGCCTTTTCAAGAATTTCTTCAGTTACAGAGCTTGCCAAGTTCCTTACAAACAACACTTTCACCTGTGAATAGAAGCACATTTCATAAGAGCTGTGCTACCGTGGACCAGAAAGGGAAATTTGCACCTCAGGCTCTTTACCTTGGCCATGACCTCTGGGTCTGGGTCTTCGATGGGATCTGCCCACTCGACAGTAACCACATTATTCCAGACTTTCACCTTGCCGCTCATCAGACGTCGGCGAGCCTGAGCTGCCGTCTTGTGGTCTTCATACTCCAGGAAACAAAAGCCACGGTTCTTCTTCTTGTCATCAGGTTGGTGATACAATATCACATCATTTAACCCCTCTGTAGATCACAAAAAGTAGGAAATGGAAAGTGTGATTTTTTTATCTACAGTAATAATTACCCTTGGTCATTAATTACAAATACTGAGGAGAGGGAAGTGATGGACCATGACTTTCACATGACTACAAACAACAATATGTAAAACAATTATTACAAAATAAACCTAGAAATTGTAAACACTCACCTGTCACTTTTGCAAATTCTTCAACAATTTGCTCTTTTGTTTTACTCTTGGGGATTGAGCCAACAAACAGTCGATTGTTAGCCACAGAGATGCACACGCCGATTAATTTGCCAGGTCGGATTTCATTGTTGTTGCACTGCAGCGCAAGAAGAATAACAACATTTATTCGTCTCACAATGTAGAAATTTCTATTTACAGCGGCAAAGTTATGAAAGGAATAAAGTAGAACAACAAGTATTGGAGCTACTGTAGAGGCTGCAGCACCATCTTAAAGTCATAACAAAAACAAAATACAACACAAGTCATTCAATGTCAACCACTTTTCTGCAGGCTTTGATGTTTGAAGCAGTTATAAACAAAGACGAGAAGATCAAAGTGTCTTTCATCCAGTGAAGGAGATCAGAGATAAAGAGCGGGCATTGCTGTCAATTCAAAGGTTACTTGTAATATTATATCAGTGATACATTTCTGCAATGTGTGGGACGCCATAAAATTCTCAGTATTTTACTTTCGACTATCAAAACAGATTACCAGTACTTATCAGTTGGCACCATGACATCATACCAGCCTTTTCACTCATCCTTGAAGTTGCAGAAGGCACGTACCAGTTTGACAGCCTGCTGTGCCGCCTCTTTGGTGCAGAAAGTGACAAAGGCGTAGCCTCTGTTCTGGCCGCTGAGCGGATCCATCATCAGGCGCAGGTCCCAGATAGGGCCAGCTTTCTCAAACAAGGGAACCAGCTCATCCTCAAAGAGGTCTCTGGGGATTTTGCCAACAAATATCTGGCAAGAGGGAGAAATTTGCATGCAAATGGCTGTGTTTTAAAACAAGCCCGAGCTATGAGATACAAATCTTGACTTTAGGTATTCAATCAACTCTTAGCGAAAAGCCATCACACTCTAAGTGGGATTTCTACAGTGAGACGAAAACTGTCTTCACAGCCAAACCATCCCCCATCTTTGAGAATTACAATAAAAATAACTTGTTTACCTCTGTCCCAACAGTCGGCTGTACCCCTGAGTGAGCTGACTCAGGAGGCGGACCGCCATACTTTCTCTGGCCTGTAGTGACATCGAGTGTGTAGCCAGTCCTCTCGAGCAATGCCTGACAACAGTTAGTGATGTTGTAGAATAAATCGAGTCTTCGGAAGATTATAATCTTGGCTGCATTAAAGACCTTAGTTGAGTAAGGTCGATTTTTTATTCTGAAGGATTTATACTCTCATGCACTTTTTAAATTAGTTCTCACTTTGATTTTGGCTTCATCTGGTCCTTTGTTAGTGTCTGACACTTTGGTCCCTTGTTTCTCTCTTTGCCTGTATGTCTTCATCACGCCACAAAGAAAGGCACTTTTGTTCTGAAAGGAAGAGGGAACATGTGGGGGAAAAAGATGGAATTGACATTCAGTAGATGGGGTTTTATTGGCAACTACAACAGTATTTTGTCAAAAACACGAATTAGCATCATCTTGGTATGTATGCAGAAGTTGTGGGAATTGACCAAAAATTCACATAGAGGAAAATGAAACAATTGAGGGGCCACCGGGGCATTCCTTTTCAATATTTTAACACAATAGTAAAATCTCAAAATAGTCAACACTTGTTTCCATGAGTCTCGCATTGAATAAATTAAGGTTGGAACATAAAACCGTGTGTTTAGGGATGTTTGGTGCAACTTTCCCCGGAAGCGAGGGTCATTTACCCCGCCCCCACTCCACACAATAAACTTGTCATGGCTGACTCACAGCCTCAGCTGATAGCAACCAAGTGTCATTCAAAAGGCAATTAACACTTCCATATGGCAAGAGCACTCTAATGAATGATACTTATAATAATTCCTAGGTTGAAGACATACATAAATATTGTGGTTCCTGCGACCTTACCTGAACATGTGAGAGGTCGCTGTCCTTGAATTGCAAAAGGACTTGTAAAGCACCTTCGTCGTTAAATTCTTTCAGAGCCTCAATTGCTCGATCATCCAAGTCACTGTGTGACACCAATCCTGCAGTAGTAGTTGGGGTAAACACATGCAGAGGCAAAGGGTTGAGTACCTAATTTCCAATATAGTCTAAGACACGGAAAGGTAGTACACATAAAAGTAATTTTGTGCCTATAATAGTCACACCGGTACATACATATGGTTTGTGGCTGACCAAACGGGACCCTAAAAAAGTTTCTCAGAGGTCCTGCAGTTAAACATATCGTTGCGATTATAACTAATTGCTTGCTGTTTCAAATGCTTCAACCAGAAACAAATTCCTTGTGTGTTCTACATACTTGGCAATAAAGATGATTCTGATTCAATGTGAACAAAATTGTGGTAAATTGCGTGGGAGATTGGATCAACTAGAAGATACCCAAAGTGAGGGGGAAAGGCTGTTGACCTCACACCTGTAGTGAAGCAACCATATAGGGAATGCAAATGCTGCCACTCTTTACACTTTCACTGTTGTGATGTGTAATGTAACGTTATGTAGCACTGCAGTACCCATTTTGGTAGGAACCACAAAAAGTTGCTTCGGGATCCCAATTCCCCCACTCAAAATGGCAATAAAGTGACAGTACATGCAAGATATTTACCGACAAAAAGAGTTGCATATTATCATATGCAAATGTGTTAACAGTGCCTTACCTGCTATGTAAATTTCATCTAGTTTTTCAGCAACTTTCTGTGGTAAACCAGCTTCTAATAAAGTCTGGAAGTGCTCAGAATGGGTAACTGCAGCAGAGGTGTCCATTGGTTCTTCTGGACCATTTCCATTAATATGTTCTGTGGCCATGTCCCCAGAAATCTGTGTAAATGCAATGAGCCAAATTAATCCTGATGCAATGGCATGGTTTGGGATGCGTTTTTAGGATAGTGTTTCAAACTTGACAGGCAGGTCATATTCATAATTTTCTTTTCTCTGTGAAATACATGTTGTCCATAGCAAAGGGCAAGAGTTCTAAATTTACTATTGCTATGATGTCTGCAGACATCTATACACTGAGTTATCACTGTCCAAATATATACCGTATCACGTAACCCGCATGGTATTGGACACAAGTCTTGCACACCCATTTACTTCTCTATAGTTATCGATAACATGACATCTTGTAAAACATTACTCGATGTCAGCGTCACAAAGCTCTGCCAAGTCCACTTGTCAAGACTAAGTTGGTGTGTTTCTAGTGCAGAAACCTCCCCTGCTCCGAGCTCCAAATTACATGTTAGCTTACCTTCTGTGCCCCGACTTCAGCACAGACCAGATAGCCGATACACGTGTTCCATCAAAGCGCTCCAGTTTCCGCAGTGCCAACTTATATTTAAAGAATGCGACTTTCATTATTAGACTTTGTGCCACCTTTTGAATAGCACTTCATTGGTGCTATATTTAAACATCTTTGGGGGCTTTACCTTTTTCTGACCGTCTAGGCTTACGTAGGCCAAAAGCCCAGCTCACATTGCAGCAATCTGGAACGTACCTTTTTCTAAGTGGTAGGTACACTTTAGTAGATTAAAATAACACAAACTTCGTGCTTTTATTGCCTGCCAATATTACACTGGAGCACATAACATTTGCCTTGAAAATATTTTAATTCTGTCATGTCGGTAAGCACGTGCTTTCAAAGAAAACGTCCATCCGTCTAGGGCGACGATTTTGAGAATATGAATTCCAAAGAGCAATTAATATTCGTAACGTGCACCACATAATCACAAATTGGTTATTTCGAGGCGGACTGAAGTTAAGCGTGTGCATCGTGCACGCTGGTCAAGCTAGTGGGCTAGTTTGCAGGGCGCTAAAGCTAATCCAGCTAGCCGTTGTTTATTGAACAATAACAGCGAGTTTGATTGATGCCTTGCATGTTGTAGCTGTATTTCATACTTTAAATGGCAATCTGTCTTGTACACTCGACGATCTACAAATATCGCCGATAGCATTGATAATAGCAATAGCCAGTTATCTTCAGTTATCCCGTGATGACAATGAGCGTGTCAACTCCATGATCTGTCAAAATAGGCTAGCTTTCGCTAGCATGCTAATTCGATGGGAATTTCAGTGAGGCCATTGTTAGAACGGCAATGCTCGGCACTGATCTGACTAGTTCGGAAAATACCGAAGTAGAGTTAAACCGGATCATAAGAAGCATTGTGGGCTAAGGATAGTGCTTGCTAGGTGCGTAGTCTGCCAACGTGCTGCTACATAGGAAGAGTCCATTTTCAAAAAGCCGGTCCGGAGAACTCGATTACAGCCACCACCAGTTTCCACATTGTTTGAAACAGCAGGGCACGAGTTGGACTTTTCACACACAAACCCAGCAACGATAACCCGACCAAAGAGTAGGAATCGCCCTACCTGCCGCTGGATCACCACCGTGTAGGCTGTTGGTTAATTTGGAAGATAAAGGTTATGTTTGAAAGACGGAAAAAGTGGAAAACTCCCGGCACGGGTCCGGCCTCAGTCATTCACTCTTGATGATGTAAAATGGCTGCCACGTTCACGCCTCGAGTTTTGTCTCGTCGATGGGGTTTCTTGGCGAGTTGTGCACGGGCTCTGCCTTGTAAGCGTGTGTACAGTATAGATTGCCAAACCTGGGAGGGAGGGTTTCGGACTACAGAGTACACATGAAGGCTTTCATCTATGGCAAACATCAAGGAGACCGTTGTACTACGAATGTCGAATGTGCTTATTCTTTTATCTTATACCGGGCCCCTACTTGCGCAACCATGCAACTATCGGTGGATATCTACGAATTACAACATTAAAGACACTCAACTGAGTTGATGATAGTTAACGGCTTGCTGGCAATCTTGGTTAATAGGGGACATATAACCAAACACTCTATTTGAAGTATCGCCGAAAAAAATTCATTTTGTATGATCTGTATAATTTAACATAGCGGAGTTGCCCATTGTAGGTTGCCCATTCTCCCACACCGTGTCACTCTCTTCATCGCTTTCACGCAAATCAACATGGACAAAAGGACAAGGGTGCGTGCCAAGGAAAGCAATTGAATTATTTGAGCAGATGAAGCTGGTTTGCACTCGTTCTTGTCGTTCATGTGGTGGAGCACAGTTCCACTTGGGCATATCGTTGACTTCCCTTAAAAGGGAAATCGAGCGATTGTTCATTGTTTCTTTCTCCCCCCTCACGCTGACCATTACACAACAACTACAACGTAAAATGTTCAGGCAAGTGGATTTCTTCATTAACATCTTGGAATTTTGCAATTAAAGCTGACGACCACCAGCTTTGATCTCACTGTTGATGGTATTTTGTTCAGTTGTATTTGCTTCAAAGTGTATAAAGTATGTCCTTCACGTGTTTCAAAATCAACATCCCATTACTATACAGTATTATATAAGAGGGAACAAAAAGGAATGCTTTTGAAGTCATTCTTTTTAGGCATAAAATCTCTAAAATCAGGGTGGTTCTTCGTGCCACATTTTTTATGTTTTCATGATATCCAACCAGTCTTATTGATACAGCCCATACAATGTCCACACACAGCTACAAAAAAACATGCCTGAAAAGCCTAGATGTAATGAATGTGAGGGTAAAGAGCAGTGACGTGCAGTCAGTGGAGGCAGGTGAGGCAGTGCCTCACCTGTCATCATGGAAAGCTGTCATGGAAATATCAAATGAAAAAATAATTTAAACAGTTAGATGTATTTAGTGATTTGTACTTTAAAGTTCTTGTCCATTTAACTTCACCGTTTTAGGATTTTTTTCAAAATCGCTGAATTTACCGCTCAAATACTAAGTAGAGACGTGCGGTGACGTCATTAATGAAGTCAGTGCCTCACCAGCCATGAACCGCACCGCACGTCACTGGTAAAGAATGAATCAGAAATTGGATGCACTCATGTAAACATTGCCTAAAAAGTGCTGTTCCAAAGAACTGTGTCCAAATGTTGCAATACATACACTCTAGCCAAATAAATTGTTTGTATCAGCATGAGTCCCCATCTTTCTCATTAATTGAATGAAAAGCCATGGGATTTATCACCCGAACAACCAAACGTGTGGGAAGAGGGTACTTTAGGAACAAGAAACAAAATAAATTCATATTAATCCTTGACATTTCAGATACTGGGGGCAAGCAGATTTTGATCTCTTCAAGACTATCAGGTTTCACTCTGTTTATTAACATGTTCCTCCATTATACTATACACCATGTTTTAAAGAACCAAACAACTAAAACAATACCAAAAATAGAACAATTGTAGATTAATGATTGATTCATTTCAGTTCAAAATACATACACTGTGAAAGTAAAATAGCCACAGTACAGTAGTCAATATATATTTTGAGTGTCTAAATGTGATAGTCATCATCGTTTCACATCTGATATCATTTGCGTTTCCATTTTCACAGCTTTAATTTTATATCTGAAGGGTGTCACTTCTATACATGTTTGAAAATGAGAAGCGTTTTTGTATTTATTTTTTATTTATACACCCGCACAATGGATTTGAAATCAAGATGTGATTGTTTTCACATTAAAGGTTTTCAGAGCAAGTAGTACAATTTGGATTGACTAATTATAGTCATTTTATACAGAACCCATCAAATGTTAGGGTCTAGCGTGAAATTACAATATATTTTCAAGGTTATATTGAAAAGCACGCCCCTCATAGTGCAGAGGTCATATATATGTTTAAACCCCTGCTCTGGCCTCTCTGTGTGAAGTTTGCATGTTCTTCCCGGGACTACGTGGGTTTTCTCCGGGCACTGTGGTTTCCTCCCGAATTCCCAAAATGTTTACAATATAGGTTAATTGAACACTCTGGAATGTGAATGGTTGTTCATCCATATGTGCCCTGCGATTGGTTGGCAACCAGTTCAGGGTGTAGGTGGGCTACCGCCCCATAAGAGATGGGAATATCAGATCCAGCATGCCCAAGACACTTGTGAGGATAAGCAGTTCAGATAATGGATAGAATCGTACTCACTGCCCGAATGCTTATTGACATACAGGAACTCTTGGTGATTTCAACTACTTTGAGGCTTTTAGAGTCGAATGGAATTGAATACTACAGTACTCAATCTAATTTAGTATTGCAAATAATACAACTCAGTTTATATACTGCATGTTGCGACACAACAATTAAAAACAGCAATCGGTAACTAGGAAACAAAGGTATTAATTCCAACAACCATCATGGAAGAAAGGAGGAGGTTGACGTTTCTATGCTCTCAAGGGATTATGACAGAGGTCATCATGCATATTGGGAGAGATGATAGATAAGGTTGTCAGGGTTCACTTAATCCAGGAAGTGATGTGAAACAGGCAGGTATAAAACGGACAGGTCTTTTCCAGAAAGTCATCATCAGCAGACCTATTGAAAAGAGAAAACTTCAACACTGAGGAAGGTATTTTAATGATAGTGTGTGTGAATGTGTGTGTGTTGTGTAAATCATATGGAAATGTTGTTGAATTGTTTTAAACACATTTTGTGCAATCAGGTAGAAACTGCAACCATAATGGGAGCTGTGAAATTTGTTGGACCACTTCTTTTCTTAGTGACGTCTATTTTCTGCATCGTCAATTCATATCCCAACTTGGACTTGTCACACAGTGAGTTGTATCTTCCTTCTTTCAAATTGGGAAAAAGACAAAGATTGTGCTTTATGTGTTTGGATTTATTGCAAAAATGTAAACCACAAACATTCCAACTCTGATTACTTTTCTATACAGTAGGATGTAATGAGTGCACGCTGAAAAAAAATGACTTTTTCTCACGGGACAAGCCGGTGTATCAGTGTAAGGGCTGCTGCTTCTCAATGGCTTACCCAACACCTCACTGGATCAAGAAGCTCATGATGAATCCAAAAAATATCACTTCAGAGGCAGCGTGCTGTACTGCGAAAAACACTGAATTGGTAAGTTCAGGGGAGACCATGCATCATTTGCAGATTTGGGTAAAACTGTGCAAGTGGGAACTTTTCAGTGTGAAAAGTATTCCGTTTTAAGACAGAGTAGTGATTAAATTGTGAAATATGATTATCAACTAAAACGTGTCATAATCTTCTTTTTATTGGACGCAATTGTACAAAACCTTTTGGCCAAACAAAAATTGAAAATTATCTCTACAGTAATTAAAAAAAATCGCTAGACCATGTATTAAATGAAAAGACATCCTAAAGGATTAATAAATCTGACATGATTAGAACATCTGCAGGACAGTTGATGCGTTCTGCCTTTGAATCAAACCTGAGGCCTATATGTCAGTTTTCTGTGGTCATTCTAGTGTGCAAAGCATGTACGCTAAGTGAATTGAAGACTCAAAATTTTTGCAAGCAATCCAGTCCATCTCGGATCCATGGTCAGAGGATTAGGCACTATTTAAAACCATCACTCACAGAGGCAGGTGGTGGAGAAAATGGTTGAATGAACTCTCCCACCCTCTCTCTCTCTCTCTCTCTCTCTCTCTCTCTCTCTCTCTCTCTCTCTCTCTCTCTCTCTCTCTCTCTCTCTCTCTCTCTCTCTCTCTCTCTCTCTCTCTCTCTCTCTCTCTCTCTCTCTCGCTCTCTCGATCTACTGTACATTGGCATACAAGATTTCAATTCACTTGTTAGGTTTTACAATGAACACCGAAATATTAGTTGTCTCGAAGTACATTGAAGTTGCATTATTAATTGTCGAAGAACATCAGTCAGTTCAACAGGTTCCCTGGTGTGAACAGCTAACAAGGGCAGTGACTGACCTGAGAATATTGACTCAAATTATCCCTGACAGCTGGCCAATATCCCCAGCATCATTTGCAGATTTGGGTAAAACAAACATATTGGTCAGTCTCAACAATATGTTATTTGGACAAATCACTAGTCTATCCGACGATACGATGGATTAAGAATCATGCCATGTTTTTGGTTTACTGAAAAATTGCGGTTTGGGGTTTGAAAACGCTTTAAAATAGAAATCTTAATACAGTAAAGTCTCGTTATATCGATATCGGATATATCGATAGTCCCGGTTATATCGATACTATTTCTATGCACGCACGGAGAAAATTACATGCAAACAGGGTCGGATATATCGATAGTCTCGGTTATATCGATATTTTTTCGGACTCCCTTGAATATCGATATAACGAGACTTTACTGTATTTTTCATCCATTCATTTTTCTGTGCTACGAATGCCGTGAGGGTCACAGGGAGATTGAGCCTAGAGTTTTGAAAGGCACTTAGAAAGCATATGTATTATTATTATTATTATTATTATTATTATTATTATTATTATTATTATTATTATTATTATTATACCATGTGATTTTGGAGACAGGGAATGTAAACCCTCAACTGGTCATTAGGCAATAACAGGGCGATATAGAGATTGAGAAGTCATCACACACAAAACGTCACTGAGTGGGAACTGATCCCACACCACCTACACCAAAGTCAGACAAGTGTATCAAGACACCATCATTGACCGCGTCAGTAAAAAATGTCAAAAAAAAAAAAAAAAAATTAACACCCGTTTATTTATTCACAGGTAAAAGTGCAAAACTTAATGGTGAGAAACCACACAGAGTGCTACTGCGACACCTGCATATATCACAAGATCTGACTGGTGGAAGATGGCGATGAGTTTTGCCAGTGTTGTTCTGGAACTTTATGTCTTGTCTTCGGTGTGCATATGTTTTACCTTTTTAGGAAGGCATGCTGTAGTACTGCCAAGTCATACTTTGCGCGACATGCCTTTGTCTATGACCTGTCTAAACAATGTGAACTCATAATCATTCGTTTTCAGTTCTGTGTTGTTTATGTAACATTGATGTTAAATAGTGTGTTATTTGTAGTGATTCGGTTTGGCACAAAAAATAAAAGAAATAAAATATCGACATTAAAAAAAGAGCGATATTTTGTAGCAAAATGGTTATACATGCTGAATTTAAGCTACGTGTTAGTAACATTGATTTTACTTAGTTAAATATATTAATAAAATAAAACTCAAAATGCTGAAATGAACTCATCTGGCCATTATTCAAGACAATAAAAAGTATAGATGCTAAAAAGAAAAAAAAGATCCATCCACCAATTCATTTGTTTGCCTTCATTAAGGGTCACAAATAAGGGGGAAGCTACCCCAGCTTATTTGGGGAATGAGACAAGATCCACCCTAGCTGGTCTAGTTTTCAGTGAATCACAGAATACCAGTCTAGTCTCTGGGGTCAGCCATCTTATTGAAGTTGAGAAATACGTTTTGACAAGTGATTAATCCAAAGGGTTACCAGTTTTAAACACACTTTGAAATAACACATTAGCTCAAACCTATGTTTAATAATATGTTGTTGTAAGACAAAAAAAGTCTCTTTTTGGGGGGGGTCTCTTGTTTTGTTCCATGTTGATGTTATGTCGCGTGGATGATATGGATTGTTTTCAGCATTTTTGGCCACAACATTCGTCAAAAAGGATGAATGCTTCGTGGTTGCGCCTTCTCTGTTAACTGTTATTGCTGGACAGCTCCAGAGCGCTTGGGTTTTGCACCTGTAATGGGCAACATTTTCACAGCCTCGCTTTGTTCAGCAAAAAGCTCGGTGTTATTAAGCAGTCTGTGGTTGGATGGATGCATAGTTTGAGTAGCCGACAACGAGAAGAAAGGAGCGTCAGCGCAGAGCGGTGATTCACATGTGGAACTAGGAGTCACGGCTTGGAATTGAAGCGGATTTACATGAGACAGGAGAGCCCACCTATTTTTTTGTTAATGGACAGAACAGCTTCTTGTTGATTTCAAACTAAGCTTGTAGCGGACGTGTGCACATTGTCAGCATTATGTCTTTGATCCACTGTCATAGAGGAGAGTTTGATTCACTATTCTTTTATCTAAAATTGCTTCAAAAAATGAAGGGTACGAAAGGAAACTGGTTAAGATTGCATGACTGCCTATGCATTATGTGTTGTGTTGGAATATTTTGTTGTTTATTTTTTTGGTTAACTGTTCATTTTATGATAGCATGGGTATCTGTTGTCTAGTTGAAAGGGAAGAAATTTCATGTGTTTAATGTTCACATTTGACAATAAATTTGTATATCACCTCACAAACATATAATTGCCTTATATTTTCACATATACTGTACTGAAAAGTAATACTAATAACTGGATTTGAAATTAGAAGAGAGTAAATCATTCAACTACTTTTCAATATATTTTAAAGTGGGGATTTGTAATAAAAAAAGCCACTGAAGAAAAGACAGGAAGCAGAGCTGGAGGTAGCTGAGATAAAGATGTTGAGGTTTTCTTTGGGAGTGACCAGGTTGGATAGGATCAGGAATGAGTACATTAGAGGGACAACTCATATTAGAGCTTTTGGAGAGAAAGTCAGAGAGGCCAGACTGAGATAGTTTGGACATGTCCAGACAAGAGAGAGTGACTATATCGGCAAAAGGATGCTGAGCCTTGAACTGCCAGGCAGGAGACCGAGAGGAAGACTGAAGGGGAGGTTTATGGATGTGGTCAAAGAGGACATAGAGGTAGCTGGTGTGAGAGAAGAGGATGCACAAAACCGGAGATGGAGGACATTGATTCGCTATGGCGACCCCTGAAGGGAAAAGCCAAAAGGAAAAGAAGATTTGTAATTAAAAAAATCTTGCAATATCTTATAACTCAGTGTTTTTAGGAGTAGACACAATTTGAAACATGAAATCAACACACATGATTTACCTTCCCAGGCCTCATAAAACGATGCTGCCACCCGATCTGGGGCCCGTTATGTGAACGTGAGTGTTATCTGCCCAGCTACTGGCAGAGAACCACTCCAGTGTTATAACTTTATAACTTTAATGAATGAATAATTATTATTTAGCATGAACCAAATTTGAACAGTTACCGGATTACTGCACATGTCAGAAAAAAAGAAATGTTGCCATTTTTTTTCTAAGAAAAAATGAGAGCGTTAACTTGTTATTTTGAAGCTATAAAAGATAATCGTCAGATTTCTCAAAAGTTTGACACATCAAATGCTTAAGAAACGTGTACAATCCTGCATCATGTTTTTCTGCCCCTAAAAGTAGTAGGAGGGAGTGGTGAATGAAAGGAGTTCGCCACCTCTGCTCTTTAGGTCGTATACGCTTTGTTTACATTCTACGGCATGTGTATATGTGAGACGCGCATATTTTGGATATCCTCGTTCCACTCCAACAGATTGATTCCGACTCAGACCCACCCACCAACGACCCCTCTCCCCCAATCCCCCACTTCTCCCTCCCCCACCCGACGTGCACGTGCGTGTGCCTTTCTGGCAGCGTAACATCTGTGCGTGCGTACGCGGTCGTGATTGTTGTGAAGATGGCGGAGGGGGAGACGGAGAGGGAATATGACACACCGAAAGCGAACGACGATCTCCGCGGCCGCTTTCACGGCTTGACCGCGGCACTGAGGGAGAGCACGAAGTCGCCGCTGGAATCCTCGCTGATTTTCTGCCAGGAGTTTTGCCAGGTTCGCCCGCTCCTCCCCGGCTAGCTCTGTTCGCTCTGCGTCCCTTCTCTGGCTTCCTGGCCGAGGATGTCCGTCTACATTGGCTTACAACAATGTAGCTAAAGGCGCTAGCCGCACTGTTAGCCTGCTGCTAGCCCCGAGATGGGCAACAAGGGGGGGGGGGCTTCGTGCTTTTTCGCCAGTCCTCCTGTGATGTTTTAGTCTTCTTCATAATTCTGCCTAAAGATCAAGAATTTGGGAGGCGGCTGGTCGGGCTCATATGCGCTCACTATGCTTGTGTTGATCGCATTTTTCGAGGCCAGACTGCTAGCAGCAGATCAATGCTGCTAGCTGGTATGCAGGGTCCCACTGTCATGTGCAGTGATCAAGCTGTGGAAAAATGATAGCTACGTTAGCAAATGTTTTCGGAAAAAATGAAAAAGGACAGAATGAGTTAATTACAATTGTAACAGATGTGCAATCGAGCCGTCATAAACACATCCCCTCGCGTAGTGTCGCCCGTGTGAGAATTTAGATCGCTTGAGGAAGTGGGCTACTTTTGTGAGGTAGGAAAAATCAATTATCTGTTACCAAGGTGTTAGCTTAGGCCCCGTGCACTAATTTTTTTAACCCAGCTAATCACATCTGATGAAATGCTCGTTTAAAATAGCCACATTAGCAAATGATGTGACTGCAACTGGGGGATGCTTTTTGTTGCGAATGTGCGGCTATGGTCACTTGACCGAATTCCTCTCCCGCTATTCTTTTATTTATTTGCTACGGTCACGAAAATGCCATCTGTGCGTGTGCTCGATACCCCAGTCGTTCTATTTAGCTCTAATATTTATGAGGTAACCAGCAAAAATGTGGTTCCCATTGAGGATTTCATGCAACTTACAACTAAGTTCTTTGTGTGAAAGGGCTAGTGCAGCTCGGCCTGTTGTGTTTCCATACACCGAATAGTAGTAAGAGAATTAAAGAGTCGTTGGGGGTCTAAATGAAATGAATGGGTCTTTCAGTCCTCCTGGTACTTTTGAATGGGCATTGATGAACAGAAAATCAATTAAGTAAGTAACGTTGTTGAATTCTCTATGCACGTCTTTTTGTAACATTGGTTATCAGAAATGGGTTATAAATCACATTGCTATCTATGAGTTGTAAATGGTTAAGTATATTTGTAATTATGTTAGCTTATATATATATATATATATATATATATATATATATATATATATATATATATATATATATATATATATATATATATATATATATATATGGAGTTGAACGTTAGACTGTTGAACCAATAAAAATCCATAAAATTATACCTAACAGTATTAGAAACTATAACCACAATAATAACTATTGTTGATAAAGCCCTAACTTGTCAAGTAAAAAAATAGCATTATTGTTTTGCTTAAGGCTATTTTTTGGTGATTCTGTTCATAAGTTCTATATTGGCTTCTTCTTTTCCTTTCGGCTTTCCCTTAAAGGAGTCGCCACGCTACCATTGGAATATTAGTGTCACAGTGACTGCATATTATTCACATAAAATTTACTGAAGACTCATTTTAAGTGACTCTTCAAGATGAACTTTTATGATTGCATAAAAGTGTAGTAATCACAAACTACAATAAAATGAATGAATGTAGTTCATAACTTGGTGACACAGTGGTCGACTGGTTAGCAGAGGTGCAGGGTTCAAGTCAGGTTCTGGCCTTCCTGTGTATAGTTTGCATTTTCTCCCCATGCCTGTGTGGGTTTTCTGAGTCCTCCATTTTACTCTCACATTCCCAAAACATGAATAACTTGCTACGGAAACACTCTAAATTGTCCCTATATGTGATTGTGAGAGTGAATGGTTTGTCCATATGTGCCTCGCCTTGTGCCTGGTCATAGCTTGGTTAGGCTCGACACGCCCACGACCCTCGTGAGGAAAATGGGTGGATAGATGCAGGTTTCATTTTAATTTGTAATTGGGCGGTGTGGTGAAGACTGGTTTGCACGTCTGGCTCATAGTGGAGGTCATGGGTTCAATTCCCGGTGTGCCCACGTGGTCTTTGCATGTGGTCCATCCATAAGTGTGATAGTAAGAGTACAGAATGTTGTGTCTGTTCAGGAAGAAGTTGCACTTATTTGATTAATAGTTATTTGTCGTCTTAGAGCAATATAAATTAGGACATTTTAGGTTATGTGTTGCATCTACTGTTATGTTAAGTGCTTTGTTACAGCTGCAGCTCTTGTGAAAGCGCTATATAAATGAGTATGCATTGTATTGGATAACAATTAAAATCAATATTAGCACGTTCTTTCTCATTGGGAATGGTCAACTTGTATGACCTTGACACAAACTATTGTGTTTTTTTCTGGTCAGGCCCTGGTGGATTATGCCGGCCGTTGGAAAACTGACGAGGATCCACTGCCTTTGCTGGAGGTCTACACGGTGGCCATCCTCAGCTTCGCCAATGCCACCTCCTGTCTCTCCTCCGAATGTGACAATGTGCCACTCCTACTTGAAAAGTTAACATTGTATGTAAGAGCGCTGGAAATGGTCTTTATTGAATTGTAAGACTCTGTTGAAGAATTCAGTCAATTGCTAGAAACCATTTGAGTTTCCTTTCAGAATGTGTCTCTTTTTTGTCACTAAATAACATAACAAAAATATGAGAACACCATCAGAAACTACAATCATTATGAGGCCGGTTGTGGTATTTATTGGTTCTGCTTGATATGTTGGACAGCGGTTCATTATTCATAGAATAAATATAACAAATGGAAGTGTTTGACGGCAACCTTGCCGTAGAAGTAAATACACTATACATGTACCGAAATCTATATTGAATTTTAGACAGTGAAAGTGACATGACTTAATTCGATTATTAATTAAAATCCACTAATAGGTTAAAATGTTTCAAGAGAAGCAATCATTCCTATGAAGCACCAGTCTTTATGAGAGCCAGCTCACCTTGCTGTGATTGAGCAACAAGCATGATCTCCTTTCAAAAAACAAAAACAAAAAAAAAAAACGGCACAACGGCATTTATGACAGCGCTGGCTTCATCAAGTTGCAAAGAGAAAAAAAATAAGAAAAAAAAACTTTCGTGTGATAGGGTCTGTTGACACCAAGATAGTCTGTGAGTTATTTCACCAAGGTGCGCGTCATGAGGTCACCCGCTTTCAAAGCATTTTTAGAGCCGCTTGCCATTGTCATGAATGATTTATTTTCTGGGGCTGTTGTGTATTTTGTTTTATTTTGTTACCTTTCACTTTCTCAGAAGTATTGTATACAGTATTTGGTTTCTATGTTGCGCCTAATGATGGTCATCATTTGGCCTTGAAGAACATGCAATATCATATTCAGTTGACAGGAAGTGGTAAAATGTGTTTTTAAAAAACTATCCATGAAAAATAATTATATTATTCAATAGAGTATAGAGAAAACATGAACTTTTTACTGCTGAAATTTGCCAAATAAGTAAACAATTCATTTGATTATTTTGCGACATCCAATGTGCCGCTCTCTAGCCAACTTTGGCGCACAGCTCCATGACTAAGAATCACTCACCAGTATGTAGACATGCAGTGTTAGTTTTATTACACACCTTATTTTTGCTAGAACTACTGGCAAACTATTGAGAACAATTTACACTGATTCAACCATAATAATAAACAAATTACATTGATTCCTTTCTGATATTGTTCATCAAAATAGTCAACTATTGTCTTTGTAAATGTACCCTTTTTAGAACTGCATTTGTATTGGTTCTCATTAGTCATACCTGGTGAAGCGTCCGATGATTCTCTATAATCAAAGTACACAGACAAAACAGCATGTAACCATTTTATCAATTGTTTGACAGTCATTAGAGAACACTGTTTTCAATTGTTAATACACACACAGAGATTCATCTTACAAGTCTGTATTTCCTGTTTGTCGTTGATGATGAATGGGTGTCCTCGCATCAATCATTTGTGATCGCAACTGAATGTAGCCATAAGAAATGCTGAATGTTTGGGTTCGCAGGAGCTGTGCGGAGCTGGTTCTATTACTGCCCCAGCATATCCCCTGTGCCTTATGGGAGGAGTTCAGGTCCTCCATGAAGGTCAGTACTCTTAGTGGACTTCTTGGATGATTATCTTTGTGGCCAAAGCGCAATCTGAAATACCGGTAATAGTAAAACATTGAGTTGAGCCAGATAATATATATGGATCGATACCTTAATATTGTTAATATGTGTGGACAGGCAAAAATTAAATTGTCAATCTCTACATATTCATTTGTCTTCTGCTACAGTTGGCACACAGCCTTTTGCAAGAAAGTGGGAGTGCACAGCTTCGTCCACTTTTTGCTCTGGCACAGCAAGAAGGCATTTGGTCCAACACCACACTCAGCAGCATCTTGTCCAACACCATTCCTCAAACTGAGCAAGGTTCTGGCTCTCACATACAGTTTACTGCACGTTGTTTACATGTCTTCCATATGCACTATCACATGGTTTCCTCTTTCTTCCTTGCTTTTCTTTAGTTCACGAGTATCTTGAGTTAGAAGGCCCCACTCTTCTCAGTATGCGCATAAAGCACCTTATCAAAGTGGACAGTGTTGATAAAGCCGCCGCCCTTGCGAAGATGTGCTCGGAGTACCCAGGATATGAAGGAAAATGGAACTTCAAACAAACCTATTTGCTCTGTATTTGCATGACCAAAAGTCAAGAGCAGCTCATGGAAGAGGTAAGAAGCATCCCATCTTCCATCTTGTGGATGAATTAGTCTGATTTCATGGAAAAACTTGTTCTGCATGTTTGACATATCATGAACATTTTGAATTATTCGCTCAGAATCTATGTCATCCAAGTCATCTTTGTGATTTGTTTCTAAATATATAAAATATGTTTGACAGTAAGTGCTGAAGATGTGCCAAGATAGAACAATTGGGTACATAATTGTTCAGATTGAGCATTCACCTTTTTCACTTTCTTAGTTGTCTGGATTTTCGGGGTGTGTTTCCAACTGTCCTTCCCTACTTTTGCAGGAATTGAAAGTTGCCAATTAATGCAATTAGCCACTCAGCTAAGCCAACAACCCAAAATACAACTTCTCTCAAGTGTTAAATGTGTTGTTAGAGCTAGAGTGTATCTATTGTGTGAATGGGCCGTTGGACACAATGTGTATGGGGAATTGAATAGCCTCGCCGCCTGTCCCAAGAAAGGTAGTCGCCGACATTGGGACCATCCGAGTTGCCCCAGCCCCACCGCGCCAGACGCACGGGGGCCCCACACGACAGACACATTTAATGGTTTGCTAACTGTGAATTATGTACGCTGGCCCACATGCCAACAAGCCAGCGAGGTTGCCAGAGTAGCATCAACGTAATTGTTTGTGTTGCATGTGAGACCAGATCATGATAATTGTCGAATGAACAGAGTGGCAGTACGTCTGATTGTGAAAAACTGCATGTGTGAGGCAAAGTGAGCCACAGGGATGTAGTGATTGACAGCAGAAAGTGTAGCAGTGCTCTGTTGTCTGCGGTTTAAGCAAACGTGCCCAGTGTCAAGTCAACTGACAGGCGTGCCTTTTTTCTTTCATTAATTTGGAGCCTCGTTTTATATACAGTGAGACCTTGGCTTACGAACATAATTGGTTCCCAGACAGAGTGTGTAAGGCGTGTAGTGTGTATCCCCAAAATTAATTTCCCATAGGAAACCATTAAAATGAGAATAATCCGTTCGCAGGTCCCCATAAAACATATTTTTCTACTTTCTAATTTTCTAAGCCTTAAAACTACACAAAATATACCTTATTTTATGGATAATAAATGTGCTATATTATTATGATTAAAGAAATAAACTGTACTGTACAATAAAGTCATTTTATTTATCTTTGTGATGGTCGTTAATGGCTTGATGGAATGGAGTGTCCGGTTTCCTCAGCATTAAACACTTGATGCGGAACATAGGCTTCTTTCACAATCTTGAGGAATGATCCCTTGCAGGTGCTTTCTCTGTGATAATTGTATCTAGTTCTTCATCAATTGTGATCTGTATAGCTGGGTTGGTAGCTTTTTGCATCAAGTGTACAGATGGGACGATTGATGGGATATTTTAACTGTTTTCTATCCATTTTCTCACTATTCTCACACTTTTGTTTTTTTGTTTCAAGCTCTGTCATCTCCCTTTCGTGTGTGTGTTTTCTCACTCGCTCTCTGTCTGCCTGTCTCTTTAATGTTGAACCCCCCCCCCCCCCCCCATCTGCTTGGTTCTTGACCAATCACGTAGCTTTAACCGAAGACGGCATTTTTTTTTTTGGAGAACGGCCTCACTCTCTGTCTGTAACCCCATCCCCCACTGCTGCGTTCTTGACCAATCACGTGGCTTTAACCGAAGACTCGGCGGGGAATAGATGACAAAAACAGTGGCCACCATTTTCTTGTTAGGAGAAAGGGCTAGTTTGCGAACGACATATCACTCATTGTGGCAGCTCCGTGTGTATCCCGAAAAATAGTTCGTCTGCCGAGGTAAAATTTTCATAAATGTAACGTTCGTAAGCCGAAAAGTTCGTAAGCCAAGGGGTTCGTAAACCGAGGTTTCACTGTACTTGTATTTTTTAAAATTCTAATTTGGAAAATATGGCCTTCCAAATGTGTTGACACAACACCATAGATTTGAAGTTGATTTTTATCACTGTATCATTGTAATATTTGTGGCTGACTAGCTACAAAAAACATAAATAAACATGCTGTTGTTGGCTTACCGTGTTGGTGTGTCTCATTGCTGGATGTGGCAGTATTATTCTCCACAGTCTCCACTTTGCTGCAACAACACTTTTGTTCACAACTGCCAAATAAAAGAGGCTCCTGCTTTCTCCCCCATGTTGTTGGATTGGATTTGATTAGATTTGCCTTTATTAGTCTCGCAGTGGAGAAATGTACATTTCACAGCAGCTAAGTTATGAAAGGAAGAGGAAAGGAAAGAAAGATTTAGAAAAACAAAATACAAGAGCTGCTGTAAAGGCAGCGACTCGCGGTTCCATCTTGAAGTTAAAAAAAACAAAAACAAAAAAACTAAATAACAAATAATGTGACACAACACAAAAGACACAGACAGTCATTCAATCTTGGGCACTTTCTGCACCCTCTTTTTTGTATGAAACTGTTCTAGACAAAACAGGAGAGGATCAAAGCGACCTTTCACAATGAATCAGGGACGTCATGGTGGAATGTGCATGTCTACTACAAGCTCAATGTTGAAAGCAAACACAAAGCTGGAGCATCCATTGATGAAAAGAGATTGTCTCACATCTTCTGTCCCACGTAAATCCGCTTCAATTCCAAGCCGTAACAATTCCACATACGTATCAGCGCTCTATGCGAACGCTCCTTTCTTCTCATCGCGGGCTCCTCAAACCATGCATCCATCCAGCCACAGACTGTCCAACAGCACCGAACTTTCCGTTGAACCAAGCGGGGCTGTAAAAATGCTGCCAATTACAGGCGCAAAAAAGCACAATCGCTCCAGAGCTGTCCAGCCATGACAGTCAAATGGCACAGACATCTGTTCCACACGACTCACAACAACACAAAGTGCCAAAAGAAAACACAAAAACAACATGAGAGAACTGACCGCTGCCTACTCGGGCGCCAGGATGATGGATGTCTTCAATGCGCTTTGGCTTTTGGAGTGTTGACAAGGATTTTTAAGTTGGAAAAGCTTCAGTAATTTAACACATAACATTGCTATTGAAAGCCAGTCGAAGCAACTGGATCCGACAGAACAGTATCACCAACAATTGCGCCCAACTTTTACATGTAGCCTTTATTACATTAATACAATTCCTTTAATATGGAAAATCCAATGTTCTGTGAGCTTTCCTGAGACGACACAGATTTTTGATGGTGCTTGAACACCTCGTAGCCCCGGTCTAGTGCTGCGCCAGACGGGCACAATTACTCATGTTATGAGTGCCCTTAGCTGATTGATTTCTCCTGAAATTGCTGTTTCTTTGGCCTCTGCAGATATCATCAATAGACTGCAAGGACGCTCTGGAAATGATCTGTAACTTGGAGTCCGAAGGAGACGAGAAAGGAGCACAGTGCTTATGTTCCGCCTTTCTAAAGCGACAACTTCTTCAAGGAGACGTTTATTGTGCCTGGTAAGTGTTGACGTTTGTCTTGGAAAGGAAACACTCTCGGAACTCTTGCTGCACTACTTGTGATTTTTGAGGTGTAAGGATTTTTGAGGTGTAAGGTCACTAACAAATGTTGCTATCTTCTATAAGTGTTCCAAATTGTTCATTCAATGTTAAACACTCAACTTTTTACTTTGATACCAGTATGTCCTTCCATTCGATTGTCTCGCTTGCCAAACTTCATTCATCGTCATCTTTTTGAAGGGAATTGACGCTGTTTTGGAGTAAGCTACTTATGCGTTTGGAGTCTTCGGCCGACTCCTTCCTCAGCCACAGCAAAGAGATGGCTCTCCTCTGCAGAAGCGTCTGTCACATTCTATTCCTTATCAAAGTCATCCAGAATGAGGTAACAAAAACACAACCCAAGTAGAGCAAATGTACTTGTTACCTATTTCAGCAAGCTTTTATAAATATTTTTTCTGTGTCATGGACAGGTTGGAGAAGTGGGTCTTCCAGTTTGTGTGGAAATGTGCATTCAAGCTCTGAAAATGACCTCAAATGACCACACGGATAGCAAATCTACGATCTGCAAGACTATTTCCTGCATCTTGCCGACTGATCTTGAAGTGAAGCGAGCATGCCAGCTGACTGAATTTCTCCTCCAACCAACTGTTGACTCCTACTATGCCGTTGAGTCACTGTACAATGAACCGGATCAAAAGCCTGAGGAGGACGGGAATCTGCCGGTGCCCAATTCCTTACGCTGTGAGTTACTCCTGGCCTTGAAGACACAGTGGCCTTTTGATCCAGAGTTCTGGGACTGGAAAACATTGAAATGCAATTGCTTGGCACTGATGGGCGAGGAAGCAGCGATTGTGTCATCCATTGACACTCTCAATGACACGGACGAACAAGAGGTGGAAAGTACACAGGGAAAACTGCCGGAGTACAAAGACCTGGAGGACTTTTTGTTAACCACTACAAATGAACTCAATGAAATTGCGGACGAAAAAGAAAAAAACAGAGAGGCAAAGAAACTTCGGGAGCAAGGATTTGTATCATCTCGCTTTCGAAACTGGCGAGCCTACATGCAGTATTGTGTTCTGTGTGACAAGGAGTTCTTGGGTCACAGAATAGTTCGGCACGCTCAGAAGCATTTTAAAGATGGAGTGTATCTGTGTCCTATTTGTGCAGACAGCTTTGAAAGTAAAGAGGTTTTAGAGCCGCATGTGGCGTCACATGTCAAGCATTCCTGTAAAGAACGGCTTGCAGCAATGAAAACAGTAAGAAAGGGGATCAAACTACCCCAGTCTCCTAAAAGTCCATCGAATATGATATGTGTTCCAACAATGATGAATAATGACTCGCAAACTGGTATCCAACCAGTGAAGTTTGAGCAAATGACACCTGTCACACAAATAAGTCAAGATTGCTTCTGTCCTGTTAAAAATTGCTCCAAAGCCTTCAAGTTTTTCCGCAACCTCATGGCTCATGTCAGATCACACAAAGACGACGAAGAGGCCATGAGGTTTTTGGAGATACAGAAACAAAAAGTGGTTTGTCAGTATTGCAGACGGCAGTTTGTGAATGTTCAACATCTCAATGATCATTTGCAGATGCATTGTGGCAGCAAACCATACATATGCATACAGCTGGGTTGCAAGGCCAACTTTAATTCCAATTCAGAACTTCTCATGCATAGGAAAACACACTCAGAGTTTCAGGCCCAGTGTATGTTTCCAAACTGCGGGCAGGTTTTCAGCGAGGCTTACCTTTTGTACGATCATGAAGCTCAGCATTATCTTACCTACACCTGCTCGACAGATAACTGCGGTAAAACGTTCTACTCACAGGATCAGTTCTTATCTCACCAACAGATCCACAATCCCAACAATGTAGTCAACAATGTTCTTATCATTAATGAGAGCGCTCCAGTCTTTCCCAAAGTTGAGCCGCCAGAGGAGAATATGCAGCGTCAGGCAGACGTGCAACCTGCTGATGTTTGCCTCGACGCGAGTAATTCAAACGCTTTTGTGAACGAAGCATCAAAGGCCAACGCATTACCAAGCAGTTCCCCAGAGGTTGGGAAAGAGCTCATTCCCATTAGAGTGAAACATTCAATCGAAAATATGTTGAATTCTGTGGTGCATATTGAACTCAAAGATCAGGATAAATGTTACACTCCACTAACAAACCCGAGCACAGCACCAGCTGCCTTGAAAGCAGCATTGGTGGCTCAGCAGCCACACCTGACAATGTCAGAGCAAGTAAAAACTCTCCCGCACCCCGTCCCCACTGCAACCAATGTCATGACAAGTCAACCAGCAGCAGGGCAAAGTAACACAGGAGCTGATGACTTTCAGAAAGCGATACCACAAATGATTTCTTTGAACCAAATCAAGACAGAAATCCCTTCTTCACTGCAAGGATATCTTCCTGGAATTCCCGCTGTATCCAGTAATGATGAAAACCTGCATTGCTGCCCACAGAATGAGTGCACAAGGGCTTACAGTACAAACAAAAGTTTGTCGAGACACGTGAAAAAGCAACATCCTGAAATCTTTGAGGACTGGAAGTTGGCCAAGAAATACAACAAAGTGGCCAGAATTACAGCAAAAAAGGCACCAGCTGGAGCAGTCGTACGCAGGCAGTTTCCCAACGGTAACAACAACCTGCCAAATCAGCCAACAAATCAGTCTGGACCCCTATGCAATAAACCCGGGATGGAGCAAATTGATTACCCGGCGGGATGTTCCACCTCACCTGCTCGGTGTTATCCCACCTCAATGGACCCTGTGCCCATCACTCCGATGGTGAACCCCACATTGTACCCATCCTGGGGAAGCGCCAACAATAATGGGGAAATCAGTCAGCCCGACGGGTCCCAGTCGTGGTTTTCACCTCAACTGAACAGCTGCTCCCCAGATGCCTTCAATGTGAGCGAGTGCCCTTCCCGCAGCTATCTTCAGTGGCAGCCCGATGCATATCCAACAACAGCTTCCCTCCCAGCTGAAAGAGAGCACCCAATGACAGCTTTACATGGAGCCGCTGGGTCTAATGTTCCGTCGGATTCAAGTTTGATGTCCCAATATTTATCCAGTTCATTGATGCTCGACAACGCAGGGCAAATGCACAATGGCGCGAATCAGTTTGGACTCATCCCTCCCGATGGCAGAGGAGCTTCAGTGGAGGGAAAGAAAACTAGTGGCAACACGGCAGAACAGTCGGATAATGGGGAAAGCATGTCGACCATTCACAGTGTACCTGAAGGAAGCTACCAAACTCCATATGCTCAGAGTGGTAACTCAGTGACGCAGAGTTCACCGGTTGAGATTGCTACAAAATGTCTGACTGCAGACGTCCAAGAAACATCAAAAGCTGCAGGGAAATTAATCAAAGCAGAAAATACAGAAACCCCTCTATTTGGACAAATCGACAATGCTGCGGATGGCATGCTTAGCCCACACACCGTCACCCAGACCGACTTTCACTTTGAAGGAGACTGTACTATTGCAGAATGCGAAGCTACTGATGAAAAAGATGATACTGACAGCCCAAAAGGAAAGCGCGGTAAGCTAAGCAAGCGAACCAAATGGCCAGCCATTATTAAGGACGGCAAGGTGATTTGCAGGAGGTGCTTCAGAGAGTTCACGAGCACAAAGTCCCTCGGGGGTCATCTCTCGAAACGCTCACAGTGCAGGCCGTTAGATGAAATTGACCTGACTGCTGATCTGCCGACATCCTTTCTCGATTTTCTCAATGATCCACATGTCCCGGAAACGAATGGAGCCATTTTTAACGTGTCAAATGGTGATTTCCCGCAAGAATCGTGTAGCTTTACACCTCTGAACTCTTCCATGGTGCTGAAACAAGAACCTCAAAATACAAATATAACCGAGTTTTCAAACGTCACCGCTTCTGCCGTTGAAGGTCAGGAAGAGAAGGCATCAGCGATAGCTCATACTGTTACCGCTCGACCTCATCAAGAAGATCACTTGATGGAAATCTCCAATGCCTTTCAAAGGTTGGATTTGATTGAAGCTGCCCAAGAGAAGATGCGGGGTAATTTGTCCTTAGAGAAAAGTCTCACTCATTGTGACACAACCTCTAAACCTAAAAAAGGCAAACCCACACCATCCAAGAAGGATGAAAAGATTTTAGCAAAATCATCAAAGCCTTTTAAATGTGTCAGAGAAGATTGTGATTACTCATTCATGACAAAAGAGGCATTATTCAGGCATTTGAATAAAATGCACGATTACTCGAATGAGATGATTGAAGAACTGAAACGATACCCATCCAAACTGTCTCCGTACGTTTGCCAGATTTGCGCCAAAACCTTCACAAGAACGACAGGCTTGAGAATCCACTATGAGAAGGTCCACCGATTGTCAAAAGCAGAAGCACTGAAGTATAAGATAAGTGCTCGAAATAGACCCCAAGTCGTCCGATTGAACGTTTCGCAGACGAGTGAGGCTGACGCCGACACAAGCGGCGTTGCAAAATCCAATGTTGGCTTTCCCTACATCAAACAAGAGCCCCTTGATGTTGAAATTGAAAGTCAACCTGACAGTGCAACCAATTCAGAAGCCCCTCACATTGCTTCTCCGGAAAACCCCGTCAACGATGGCTTCCCACATGCAACATTAACCGTCACCTGTTTGCCGCCGGTGCAAACCTATTTAGATAACAGGCCAGTGGTTGAAGACATGCTGGCTGATAATGAAGAGCAGCTGACGCTGGCGGCTACATGCTCAGATGGCCAACACAAACCTGGTCTTACGGAGAAATGCGGTCTCACGAAAGCAAATGAGCATCACACAGTCGGCAAAATAAGGGTACCAAAGTTCAGTCCTTCTGCTTCATCTTCCCCAGAAAAAGCAAGCAGCTCCAAAACCACAGCCAACCTCGATGAAGTCCACAAAAAGCTGCCAAAAAGAATGGGGCTTAAAATGTGTGACGCCGACAACGCCTTCAATCCATATAGACCATATCGTTGTGTTCACGAAGGTTGCAGTGCTGCATTTACCATCCAGCACAACTTGATCCTCCATTACCGGGCCATGCATCAATCGTCCCTGCCCCATAGCAATGGTGAGAGCAGCCCCGAGATGATTAGCGTACCAAACGGTCAAGATAGCTATGACATTGTGGGCAAAGGTCACGAAGTCAGGTGTCAAGTCAAAAACTGCTCCCGTGTATTCATGGGAGTCACAAGATTAGTGCAACATTATCTTCTGCTTCACAAATTCACACGCGACAAAGCCACTTCAATGATGGCGACCATGGTCATCGGAACCTTCACCTGCGATCGGCCTGAGTGCGCCCTGCCTTTTAACTCGGTGGACAAGTACATCGAGCACATAAAGAATTTCCACAAAGAAATTGCCGTTTCGGACAGTGGCTCGGTGGATACCACTTTTAAGTGCGAGTACGAGGGCTGCGAGCGCTTTTATTCCACAAAGTCGAATCTTCTTCGCCACCTGATTAAAAAGCACGACTATGTTTATGAGCCAAAATCAACGGATGGAAGAAGGAATAGATCTATCGCGCTATTGCCTGGGATGACCAATGGAAAAGAAAATATGGAAAACAAATTCAAATTGAAGAAGAAGAATGTCAAGAAAAAAGAAGGAAAGACCATTGAACATTGGACCAATTTTGGAAAGCCTACGCTTAAGACACATGATGAAGCAACGACCATGTGCACGAAAAAGTGGCCATTGCAGTACCCATGCATGCTAATAGGCTGCGACACAATCGAGGAAGCAGAGAAAAGTATTTTTAAGCATTACGTGACGCATGGCCTCACAGAGAGATACATCGAAGACCAGAGGAGCCAGTTCATTTTCTGCAAAAAGTACCGATTCAAAGACACAGACAAATCAGACGGTGCATCGTCTCAGGAGAGTGAGCCGGAGGAGGGCGTCAAACCCGCCGAACAAAACAAAGAGGAGTCGCCGGAAACAATAAGCCAAGAAGACAGCAAGCTTTCTAACGACGAAGGCCTCGAGTCACAATCCTCATCCGGGACAGAGGGTGGCGTTAAAAGAGGGCGTCCCCGAAAACCCGTCAATCCAACACCAGCCTGTCCCGATAGGATACAAACCCTTCGCACTCGTATGACTGTTAGCGGCTCGAGAGACAACTCAAATCCTGCTACCCCCGTAGCCCAAGAGCAGCAAGAGGAGGTTAACGCCATGGGAGGGTCTTTCAAACCGTTGGGGCTGGAGGACTCTTTCCTGAAGTTCTTGGAAACGGCCGATTCAACCCATCCCACCAAACGCAAACAGGGCGATAAGCCTATTTCCGAGCTGCCGTCCAAAAGACGACAAACCCATAAACACAGGACTGCTTTAAGAACTAAAACCAGTGATCACTTTGAAGGTTGTGAGAAACTAGTTGACTTTAGAAATCCACATAATCTCAAATCGGTGAGCAATGTGAAGATAGTCATGGATAAAACGTTTTCAAACGGTGCTGATCTTTTGCTTAAGCAGCTGCAAGACATGAAGCCCTTGGTCATGATCAAAAAGTGGCTTTACAGCGGATCATAGCCCCCCCGTGTTTTATTTCCAACTCCGTCTCACTCAGGATTTGAGAAGTATGCTGCAGAATGATTTGAGAATGCATCAAATTTCCAACTGTTATTGGTAATGGTCACGGTTATTGAAAAAAAATGGCCAATTTTATACACCATGAAATTAAATGTCTTGGATGATTTTAATTATGTATGTTAGTTCTAATAACCAGGTAATCCCTAGGGCATAGATTTTAGATTCATGTTTGTATTTATGCTTAGTACTGAAGATGTTTTTTTTGCTAAATGGAAACTTTTGAAAAATGTTTTTATATATCCCTATGGGATTTAATGTTTCGTTTGTATTTATTTCATCCTTTTTAAACACTAGTAGACCTATCTGTAATATTTACATGTCTTCCACAAAGTGTTCAATAAAACGTTACTGCTCTTTTTGTAAAATATTGTCTGTGTACTTTAATGTGTGAGAGGTGTATTGTCAGTCAGGGTTCCTTGCACAGACAGTGAGTCGCGTCTTGCTGTGTCGATTCATGACCAATTAGTTTGACTAACATTTATCACGATGAAAAGAAAAGACTAACTAAACGGTTAAAATTGAACACACAAGAATACCTCAGCTATATTGATTTCTTATGACATTAACTGGAGCGTGTGATATAGTTTCTACAACCTGTTGTGTTAACTATTACAGGGACAAAAGAATGGACATTATGGTTCTAACCAATTATGTTAATTTAGGGGCAGTTGTCTCTTGAGAAATTAAATTTGATGTTTAAATGTCAAGCACATTGATGGATTTCATCGCTAGGCCTTCAGTAATGCTATGTCTGAATCAATCCAGACTGAAAAAAGTGCGGTGTAATTTACTACAGATCCCTCGTGGATTTGTAGTAAATCATTAGCCAATGCAGTACTATACAAACTATGATTGGCTAGTGACTAGCTAATCATAGTTTGCGAAAACTCTGCCGTTGACTAGCGCCTGCAAGAAGGCGTTGGTACCCCTTTTGGGTTGCCAATTCGAAATTTGATTGGTTACAGCAACAGTTTGTACGACATGTTTGATGCGACAGGGCCCGGAGAACTGATTGTGAAGGCTTATATGTATATTTCTGATCCTGGTAACAAATGATGGTTGAAACGTGATTGGTTAAATGCTTAAATACAAAAACACGTCTGGAAGCAGCGCAACAGAGGAAACGTAATGAAAGGAAACTGAAAGATAATTTGGAATTATTTTATAAGAATTCATGGACAAAATCATATGCGTTATTCATATATTTTAGGCCAGCAGAGAAGGCTTTGCAGGCCTTGACGGTCCGCCACTGTTTGAAGGAGAAATCAAATTTTAGTTGTGTATCGTAATGCGTAAAAAATATGATATTGTGTGTGTGCGCCGCCATGTGCGCTCGCGTGCGCGCGCGCGTGAGAGAAAGACAGCGAGCATGAGTCTTGAACACAACCTCTTCCGGGAACGTCATCATGGCGGGAAGTAGTCGACTTTTCGCTGCGGCAGGGGTGGGGGGGATGTTATTTATTTTGTGCTTTTCACTGGAAGAGTTCAACGAAATAAAAAGGAACCGGTGAAAGGACTAAACATATTGTCACCATTTGATGTTTAAAAAAAATGTCCACGTCTTCAGTATCAACGGTAATGTTTCGTTTTTACTGGAACTTTTGGATCGCTTTATCGTGTGGTTACATTCTGACACTTAACTCCACATTCTAGGGTTGTTTTGTTTTCAAGCCAAAGAAGAAGAAAACAACCTCCCCCAGTTTAGGTATATTATCAAGCTTCAGCAGTTGTAGTGATCATTTGTATGTCTTAAATTGTATCCCCCGCGCCCACAGACGACCATTTCACTCATGGCTGCACCGGTGCGGAGACCAGTGATATACGGTTCAGACTTTTTCGGGATTTATGGAACAAGACAAAAACGGATACAGAGGTACTATATCCAACGGTACACTTTGAATGGTTGACACGTTGACAAAGGGTTGACAGGAAATAACATTTGTCCTTAAAATCTATTGCATACTTACACACAAGAGAGGTATGCCCCCCTCCGATCAGCCTGAATGGTATGATATATTCCAACAACCTATGGTGACAGAAAAAAAAAGCACAACACCATGTTTTATGGTAAGGTTGGCAATCCATTCATTTTCTATATTGACTGATGAATAATAATTCAAATTCGGACCTATGGACAATTTTCAATTACATTAACATGCATGGTTTTAGGATCCGGAAGGTCATCTTATTGGTTGGCATGGTTTTTACTCCAGATGACGCAACCCACCTCAACAATGGCCAAGAATGGAACCCTAGTCGTCTGCATGAAAAGCATCTAATAATCTGTACCATTATCGGCGCATAAGAAAACCTATGCAAGCAAGGGTAGAACATACACAAACACAGTAAGGCCAGAACTGAGAACCTGATATGAAGCATGGGTTACGACATTCCCATACTTTCCCTGACTCATCCGATTAAATAACATTGAATCAATTTTAGAGTCGAATATTACAAATGATAAGAGCAGAAAACTTTGGATCAAATGTGTAACATGCGTTTACTATCAGATTTTGCAGGATGAACTCAACAGAAAAGTCCTGGACAGGTTGCTGGACTTCACTCGAAAATGCTCCATCACTCGCCAACACAGCAACTGGGCTTCTCAAATGCGGGCCAGCGAGATCCCCACTGCAGCGCTAATGCTTGGTATGAGGATAATAATAATCTTGATGAACACGAATGTGGATGGATGTATATGGGACAGTAGTAAAAATGTGGGCTCTGTAACTTTTGACTAACAGTTCAAGTCACTCTGTTGAGAAAAATAACAACAAAATAGATATTCGGGATACTAGTCAACTTCGTGAAGACTATTGAGCTCCGCTGGAGCAACAAACCAACATGAGACAAAGAAATGCTGCATGCATCTTCACTCACATCTCTTGGCATGCATACCTGCATGAGTGTGAGCAGGTTCCCTGTGTTGTGTGCAAAACAAACTATACAGAATAATGTAAATGTAATTTTCCTTTTTGTCATCTCCCCATATCTTCACTAGGAGTGAATGTGCCAGACCATGACATGACCTTCCAGAGCCTATCTGAGCTGCTACAACAGTCTGTCACTCCTCACGTGGCCTCTATCCAGGCCAAAGAATGTACAGGTAAATTCATTCAGAACATGGGGAAAGTTAAAATAAAATACATTAAAAAAATACAGCAGAGTTTAAATCAACAACACTCCACTTTAATAAAAAGCTTTTCATTATATTTAAGAAACAAGACCCCTAAACCCCCCCCCCCTCCAAATGTAAAAATACACAAAAAACTGACATTTCTGGGTTAAACTTTGACCATTAAAAACATTTACTGATTGGACTGAAAAAAAGGTTAAATTAATATCCCATCGTTCCCAAATGCTATATGTATTTACCAACAAAAAAGCAAAACACACAATGTTGACTTAATTGAGATCAAGTCAGGGCTGATGCATGATGGCATGTCGTAGAGGTAATGAACTTTGGGTTAAGTCTGAAATACAAGGTTTCAGTGGAGTGTATGTGCTCTTATTTCAGTTTTGAAGCACTTGATGAAGAAGGTCTTGGAGATGTTGATGGACACAGTAGTGTCTGGAGCTGATGATGATGATGATAAGGAGGTCGAGGCGGCGGTGTTGCAGCAGAGCAACACTCCAGTTCACAGGAGCGTGCACTGCTCCCTTAGTGTGCTCTGTGAATGGTACAACACACAAACAAAGGTGGGACCCAGTGCTTCGTGACCCTCTTTTTTAGCTTTTATAGTCTTTAAAAAAAGACAAAAAATCTCATAATCCAATTTATTTTTAATTTACTGCTGCAGAAATCTACCACTCCAGGAAAAAAACGCAGTTCTCCAAGTAAAGACCAGTATCCCCCCATTGTGATTATTTTTAAAGATTTAGAGGCCTTCAACTCAAAAGTTCTTCAGGACTTCATTCTCATCTGCAGGTTAACATTGAATTCACTTTCCGCATTTCCATGGTGGTTTCAGGGATGCATCTGGGCCGCGCCCTTGTGCCATTTACACATTTTAACAGCCACTGGCGCAACTTTGGAACTTCACTGCGCCAGCACAAGTCTATTACGATTAGGGCATATTGCTACATGATATTCGCCATATATGACATACTTCTGTTAAAATTGCTAAATAAACACATTTAGTTAAACAGCAATTGATGAGAAGGTTTCTTCAGCCGTCATCTGTATAAATTTGAAGGTTTCGGACGTTTCGCCTCCTATCCAAGAGGCTTCGTCAGCGAACTAAAGTCTGACTGGTCGTATCGGCCCTATTTATATATCCCTAATGTCCAGACATGGCGGCGCCGGACACAGCTATGATAGGTCCCTACTCTCAGGTTGGGGGGAGCAGAGGACCACTCCATGCCGAAAATAGGGCCGATAGGACCAGTCAGACTTTAGTTCGCTGACGAAGCCTCTTGGATAGGAGGCGAAACGTCCGAAACCTTCATATTTGTACAGATGGCGACTGAAGAAACCTTCTCATCGATGGACCACTCCTGTACGACTGAGAGCTTACACAGACTTAAACAGCAATTGAAAGCTGTTCATTTTCCTTTAGAGGTTTTAACTTTCGTCGTCTGCCATCTTGCCTTACCAATATCTACTGTAGCCATAATCACCTTGCATTTGTTTCTGTGCGTTCCAAAGTCGTGGTAGAGGGCTTTTCCGTGATCTGCCAGAAACTGCCGAAAGGGCTAATCTAGTATTCATTTACCCAAGGTGAATTTCATGGCGGATGGAGCATTAGAACATGAGTACAACTCAAATAGACATTAAAAACAGGCAGCAAACAAACATTCTCATGTTTTAAGAAACAATCGAATAAGTCTGCAGAGGATCATGACAATTGGTTGCAGCCAACTGCTGTTAATGATTCGAATTTTGTGGATAATGGGAATGATTTCAGAACTGCTGAGGCATGTTGGAAATTTTCAAAGCAAAGAAATGTTTAAGTAGACACTGGTAAGTAATATTGTGCTAAGTATATTCTCTTTGTCTTCTCTGTAATACAGTCGAATATCAAAATAGCACAGGATTGATTGTGCAGTAAGTAAAAAAAATAGAAAATGTTTGTTTATTTTATGTATGAATAAATTATTTGACTTCAATTAAAGTTGTTGCTATATTAGAAAAATCATGCTCCAATGAATATATGTTGGTTTAATTCAATCAATTTTGTATATTTTGGCAATCTAGTTAAATCGCGCCCATCAGTTTTAGAATTTGGCCCCCTTTTCAGAGACAAGGAGGCTAACTGGCCACCTTTTTAATTTCCCAGATGCATCTCTGTGGTTTGAATTACGTACTTGTAGTGTATGACAATTGCATGAACTGTTGGGATGACTCTGGATATGAAACAAATGTGTGTGTGTGTGTGTGTGTGTGTGTGTGTGTGTGTGTGTGTGTGTGTGTGTGTGTGTGTGTGTGTGTGTGTGTGTGTGTGTGTGTGTGTGTGTGTGTGTGTGTGTGTGTGTGTGTGTGTGTCGACTGGGATCACCACCTTATCGTGGTGAGGCGCTTTGCGCGTCTCCGTGACCCCGAGAGCTATGTCGGCTGGAGTCTTGTACTCCTGGCAGGGTCACCCAAGCCGAACAGGTCGGAGGGTAGAGGCCAGACAAAGAGTGATCCCAAATCCGCACCCAGGGGTAGGCGTAGGCGGAGTCCAACAGATCGGACCACCGGCAGCCCCTTGCAACCGCACTCACCTGAAGGTCGTCTCGAGTCTTCACTCTTGCCACTGGAATACAGTGAGTGCGGCCAAGTATGTGGGGGAAGGAATTGCGCGCCCCGTCCCTCACACTAAATCCACTAGTAGCGCAGGTTTCAGCTTCCACCATGGGGAAGGGTCTAGAAAAGGTGACCTAAACATTGCTTGTTCCACCACACCTGGGTGGCCCACCGCAGCCACCAAGGCATCCCCCCTCTGCGGTCGAAAACGAAATATAATCAAACCCATGACTATGAACCTGGCTTCCTGGAATGTTCGCACCCTCCTCGATGCTCGAGACGGGATGGAGAGACCTCGAAGACGAACTGCCCTCATCGCACATGAGCTAAGGAGGTACAACATCGATATTGGCGCACTCAGTGAGACTCGGTTCTCAGGCGAGGATTCACTCACAGAAGTTGGTGAAGGTTACACCTTCTTCTGGAAGGGTCTCCCAGAGAATGAGCGAAGACTCCATGGAGTTGGCTTTGCTGTGAAAAGCAGCTTACTCAGTAACATCCCCGAGTCCCCCCAAGGCATCAGTGAACGGCTTATGACCTGGCGTATTCCCCTGGTAAAAGGTCGCTTCGCAACTTTAATCAGCGCCTATGCTCCCACCTTGGATGCTGACGATAACACCAAAGATGCCTTCTACGAGTCCCTGGATGCTACCATATCCAAAATCCCTGCCTCTGATAAACTTGTTCTGATGGGTGACTTCAATGCCCGAGTAGGTACTGATGCCAGGCTCTGGAAACAAGTAATCGGAAGGCACGGGACGGGGAAAATAAACAGCAATGGCCTCCGACTCCTCACTCTGTGCTCTGAGCATCAGTTGATTGTAACTAACACCATCTTTCAGCTGAAAAAGAAATACATCACATCATGGATGCACCCCAGGTCCAAACATTGGCACTTACTGGACTACATCATCACAAGGCAACGAGACCAAAATGATGTCTGCATCACGCGGGCCATGCGTGGGGCTGAATGCTGGACTGATCATCGACTGATCAAGTCCAGGCTCAAGCTGAGAATTCGACCTCCTCATAAGAAACAGCAGCCCCAAAGGCGTCTTAACACCAGGGCCCTGGAGTCCCCAGAATGTGCAGCCAGCTACCGCCACAAGCTGGCAGAGGGACTTGCCAGCCTGGACAACGACACCAGTAACGGTGACCTTGATGTTGAAAGCAGGTGGAAAAAATTGAGGACAACAATTCATCAAGCTGCCTCTGAGACCATCGGCTTCACTCAGAAACGTCATCAAGACTGGTTCGATAACAGCTCAGCTGCCATACAGGAGCTTCTGGAAGCCAAGCGCAAAGCCCATACCACACTTCTCTCCAACCCTCATTCTCCACTTCTCCTCTCTCACTACAAGGCCATCCGTGGTGAAACACAGAAACAGCTGAGGATGATGGAGAACAAGTGGTGGCTCAGCAAGGCCCAAGAAATCCAGAGGCATGCAGACAACAACAACACACACGCCTTCTATGATGCTGTAAAATCCCTGCACGGCCCACGAAGACAACACATTGTCCCAGTTAAATCTGCAGACGGTTCTGTACTACTGAAGGACAAACAGCTAATACTTGAGCGCTGGGCAGAGCACTTTGACTCCCTGCTCAACCAAGTAAACCCTTCAGACACATCTGTCCTTGACTCCCTCCCAGAGCTTCCAACAGTTCCCTCCCTTGATGAACCTCCTCAGTTCACAGAGGTCCTCTCTGCAATCCGGAGCCTTAAAAACAACAAAAGCCCTGGCCCTGATGGACTTCCAGCTGAGGTCTTCAAGAGCGGCGGTTATCTCCTGACACGGAAGCTTTACCACCTCATCTGCAACATCTGGCAAAACGGGACACTTCCTCAGGAATGGAAAGACAGCAACATTGTCACCATTTACAAAAGGAAGGGGGACAAGTCAGTCTGTGGCAACAGCCGTGGCATCTCCCTACTTTCTGTTGCTGGCAAGATTCTTGCAAAAGTAATGCTGTTCCGTCTTACATCGCACATTACCGAAGACATCCTCCCAGAGACACAATGCGGCTTCAGGAAGGATCGAAGCACTCTGGACATGATCTTCGCTGCGCGCCAAGTTCAGGAGAAATGCAAGGAACAAAATAAGGACCTCTATATCACCTTCATTGACCTTACAAAGGCATTTGACACAGTTAACCGTGACATTCTCTGGACCATACTGCAGAAATTTGGCGTCCCCTCCAAATTTCTCGGCATCCTAAAACAGTTCCACAGCGGCATGCAAGCAACTGTACTTGTTGGTGGCCAGCAATCTTCCCCGTTCCCTGTGGAAGTCGGGGTGAAGCAGGGCTGTGTACTGGCCCCTGCTATATTCAACCTGTTCCTGATGGCAGCTACGCTCCTCTTCCATAAGTCCATCCAGGAAGGTGGCGGCGTACAAATCCAATTCCGCCTGGATGGTAACCTGTTTAACATCAGACGCCTACAGGCCAAGACCAAGACCCTGATCAGCGGCATCCACGAGCTACAGTATGCAGATGATTGTGCTCTGCTGGCCCACAGCCCAGCTGCCATGCAAAATGCCCTTGATACCATGTCCTCCGTCTACCGATCACTCGGTCTCGTGATCAATGTGACCAAAACGGAGGTCATGGCAAAAGAGAGTTCTCCAACCCCAGCGTTCACCCTCAGTGGCACACCCCTCAAGGTTGTCCAACAATTCAGCTACCTCGGCAGCATTCTAACACCCTCCTGTCTAATTGATGATGACGTCCAGGCCCGCATCCATCAAGCCTCCAAAGCTTTTGGCAGATTGCGTACTCGTGTGTTCGAAAACAACCACTTAAGAACTCCAACAAAAGTCGCAGTCTACCAAGCAGTGTGTGTGTCCACGCTGCTATATGGCGCAGAAGCCTGGACCGTCTATCGACGCCATGTGAGACGCCTTGATGCATTCCACATCAGGTGCCTCCAACGAATCCTTGGCATCACCTGGCAGGATCGTGTTCCACACACCGACATCCTTCAACGCACTGCCTCCACCAGTATCGAGGCCATACTGGCAAAGAGGCAACTTCGGTGGGTTGGACATGTCATCCGGATGCCTAGCTGCCGCTTGCCTCGACAGGTGCTTTATGGACAACTCTTGTCAGCGAAGAGGAAGCCTGGTGGTCCTAAGCTGCGATACAAAGACCATCTTAAACAGACTCTAAAGAACTGCAACATCAAGCCCAGCGATCTGGAGTCTGCTGCAGCGAACAGGCCACTGTGGCGCTCCTTATGCCACGAAGGGGTGACACAACTTGAAGACAAGCGCACCCAGAGGAGGATCGTGCGGCACGAGCAAAGACACCTTTGTGCTGCTTCAGTACCGCCTCGCCAGCCCGGTCCTGGCCTCACGTGTCCTGAATGTGGCAGGATTTGTGGCTCCAGAATCGGGCTTCATAGTCACCTACAGTGGCATCGCCGCCAGCGCCAATAACCACTGTCCAATACCCCACAAAGCAATGGAAGCGACGTCATCCTCGACTTCGATGGACTGCCAAGAGAGAGAGAGAGTGTGTGTGTGTGTGTGTGTGTGTGTGTGTGTGTGTGTGTGTGTGTGTGTGTGTGTGTGTGTGTGTGTGTGTGTGTGTGTGTGTGTGTGTGTGTGTGTGTGTAAAGCTGAAAACTCTGTCTCTGTCATAGTCAATATGTTGAGCGGCTTCCCCTCATGTTCATCTTTGGCATCGCCACGTCGCCGAGCACCATCCAGCACATGTTGCCCCACTCAGTGTCGTCGCTGCTGTGTATCGAGCTCTTCCAGTCTCTGTCATGCACTCACCACTTGGCCACTGTCATTGACAAGGTGCACCTTCCTTCATGTTAAATAAATATGACATAGAAAGGTACGTTTGATCCCAATTTTGACTAAAATATGTATTGCTTTTGTCCTATTACTTGTCCTAGTTGATCCTCACACCGAAGTTCCCTTTTAAGATGTCTGGCAAAGTCCTGCAGGTGCTGATCAGCCTCTTCCTCTACCATGACTTCTCAGTGCGAAATTTCATCAAGGGTGTGCAGGTACCAACACAAAAGCCTCTGCAAGCCTTGTTCAGTGTATGGACCTTGATTGTATTGTGTGTATCCCCTTTCACACATGCCTCTCAAAGCTGTCATTGTACTGTTTCTCAAAATAGTCAACATTTTCAAAGTCACCTGGACCTGTGTGGGAAAAGCACTTTGCCTCTTTGTTAATTGATGAATTAATGATTTGTGTGAATTTATGGAAATCTGGCCCCGTTTTCACTCTCCACACCCATGCTTGATGACCTTCAAATCATATAGTCAAGAAATTACAGTAAAGTCTCGTTATATCGATATCGGATATATCGATAGTCCCGGTTATATCGATACTATTTCTATGCACGCACGGAGAAAATTACATGCAAACAGGGTCGGATATATCGATAGTCCCGATTATATCGATATTTTTTCGGACTCCCTTGAATGTCGATATAACGAGACTTTACTGTATTTTAACAATTTCAGGGGCAGGGGTTACTACAGTTGACAGATTATCATGCCATATCAGGTTACAACATGCATGAAAAGGTTAATAGAATCTGTTTAAGAAAAAAGAAGTCGGTCGAAATGTCTCATAAACAGCTGCAGAAAAATGTTAGAAAAATAAATAAATAAATAAATAAATAAAGAACAGATCTTAAATAGTCATCCATTAGTCTGTAAATCTGAATGATTCCCCAAAACTGCCATACAATATTTTTATGGGGTCAAAGTCAGTGTCCACCTTCTTTGCAAAAAGATAGCCAAATGTTATCTCCCTCACACTGAAGCTGGCCTTGCTGGAGCACTTCCACTCACAACCTCTCAGCGTGCTGTGCTGCAAGAAGAAGGAAGCGCGGCGTAATCTGGCCCAGTTCAACCACGAGGACCTGGAGAGGATTAGGCAGCTGCCTTCATTCACTAGGTACGTGCGTCACTGGTCAAAGTTTAAAATTCTCTGTGGACAAATGTATTAGCACATGTGGGAAGTGATCTTCTGGGAAATTGTTTTAAAAGAACTTTAGGCCTATTTAGAGACTTCTAAGGGATCGACAGTAACCCCCTGTGCATTATTTTCATATAAGAATCACTAGATTCCCTTTAGATCTATGTTTTGGGACAATGGGTGATATCTGATTTGCTTGTATTCTCAAGTAATGGAAATAAATCCATTATAGCATCGGTGTCAAAGTCATTTCATGCTGCGGGCCACATTTGTAGTTACGGTTTCCTCTCGGGGGCCGTTATAGATTTGGGAAAGCCATTACAATGTTTAATCCCCTCTACATATTACAAACAGCGCACAACAAATTAATGAATAACTAGTTTTCAAATTTGAAGTAAAAAATAATGACTGCTATTGTGGTTTACATGGGATAATATGAAATGTTGGTTCTGATTGAAGCAAGTATCATGGCACTTGACTTGACATTGATTTGCTTTCACGGGCCGAATAAAATGCTGTGGCGGGCCAGATTTGGCCCCCGGGCCTTGATTTTGACATATGTGCATTATAGGGTTATAACGCTGACCAAAACAAAAAAAACAAATAAAGAAATAAATGTTCAGACAGTCTTAGCTCTTGTACAAGAGGAATGTGTAATGCAGAGGTTTTGATTTTCTTCACAAATTCCTAATTGTACCACCTCCAAGCATCTGTAACTGATATGCTGAAGATCATATTTTTGTCCATGTGGTGTGTCTATTAACGTAGCGTCTTTGTCTGTTCTTTAGGTATGTTAATAAGCAGGATTCCCAAACGCAGGTTCAGATGGTCGATGATGATGCTTACTTAAAGGTGCAATATTCAAGTAGTTTCACATCGACTCTCACCTATGCTGACATGAACATTTGAGCGAGACTTTCAACTATTTCAGGAGGTTTGCCACAAGCTGATCAAGGATCTTTGTAAATACCACAAGAACTATTATCCCATGCTGAGGTGTCTTCACGCTTTGACCTCGTCGCTGCCTCGCTACCCCCTTGGAAAACAGGCAAGAAATCCCTTTATCTCAACAAAGCATCCTTTTTTTCTCTAAACTGTCATTGTTGCTCCCATGTAACACTGCATGACCCACAGATCCGGGAGCTCCATTTAATTTGCCTGGAGAAGAATGTTTGGGAGACGGAGGATTACCAGTCAGCCATGAAGCTGCTTAAGTAAGGCTATATAATTAACCTTACTTCCCTTGGTCTATTTAAATGGCCAAAATATAAGCAATGGCTGTATTGCAAATGAGAATAAACATTCGCTGCCCACATTAGGTAAAACACACACACAAGCACATGTCTGCGTGGTAGCACTGGTCTACAAAAAAATTACATGTAATAAATACAAAATATGTGACAAAATGTTATGAATAGAATTAGGTAGCTTCCATCCATCCATTTTCCAATGCACTTATCCTCACATGGGTCGTCGGGTGTGCTGGTGCCTATCACATCTGTCTTCAGGTTGTAGGCAAGGGACACCCTGAAATGGTTGCCAGCCAAGTTTTTATGTTTTCAACAATATTCTGACTTATTTTAAAATAAGTCTTGATTCATATAATAATGTGACTTTTTGTGCCATACTCTGACATTGGTACGCATCGCGGCCTTAAATTGTCAGGAGTTTTTGTCCTTCATGGCTTCAGGCTGAGGTGGCCGTTGCATAGATTGTGAGCTAGCGGTCGATCGGGAAGGGCGTGTCAGTAGCTCTCAAGGGATTAACTCAAACACTGCCAGCCCTCCCAATTTTGTGCTATTGATGTAATATTGTGTAGCTACCTGTCAATGTTGGTAAATGAGTTTGAAGAAATAACCCTCCACCTATCATCTGTTGTGAAATGTGTGAATTGATTTGCATTCCGAGCAGCCAGACTCACTAATGTGCATACAAGAGCATAGTAAAGATAACAGTTTCTATCGTGAAGTCCAAATACCAGTTCAACTTGAATGATCTTCATTGGGAGGTGTCCGCACAGATTGCTGACAGAAGAAGCTTGTATTGTGCAATATGGGTTCATGTAGTTTTAAAAATTATACCCGGATCACTTGTATATTGTAAAAGATATAGGTATTAAAAAATACCTCATAAATAAATTGAGTATGACTTGGCTATTTTACAAGTAACACATGCTCCTGTGTGGCAAAAACTGACGAATAAGGTACGTCTTCAAGGCCATGAATCGTTTCGATTGCGCCTTCTGGTGGCCAACCGCGTGTATTTTAATTAGTTAATTATTCGATGACATCTGGGCCAATTGTTGACTTGGGAAGCTTTCATTGTTTCTGCTCCAGGATGTTGGCCAAGGATGAATTGATGGCTTTGCTCCAAAAATGCGCAAAGATCCTGCAACCCATTAACTCAAAAACGATGAAGAGCGCCTTTGTCCAGCTGGAAGATATGCTCAATGAATTCAAACAGTTGGACGGTGAGTTGGGAGAAACATCTGCCCAGCGCAGGCTTCGCGTAATTCATTTCCCTAACATATGATAATTAATGCCACTGGAAAAAGGACTTTTTCTTTCTTCTACAAGCAGGGGCAAGTGAGGCGGTACGATTTGATGAAGAGAGCCTTACTTCTCCTTTGAAGAACTTTCAGAAGAAGACCGACCTGTACCAGCTGCAGAAGGTAGCAAAACACTGTACTGTGAAATGTTACGTCCCAAAGTTTTGTTGTTCGAGGTTTTTCCATATTTTACCCACTCTCAACAGGTTCTTCTAAAGATGAACGAGTCAAGAAGGTCCAAGAAGCAGAGTCCATATGAGAACCTGCGAAGTCAAGTCTTGGAGTTTATCGACAACCTCGTAAAGTGAGACTTATTTATCTTCTGATTGTCAGCTTCCTGTTTGTCAACGCTTTCTCGCATCGTAGGAGTCACCTGGCTCCTCCAGAGTCTCAGACGCTGAATGAAGTGTGCTACTACAGTTCCTCGTCCTCCGTGAGACGCCACCTCAACGCCACACCCCGCACCTCCATTCAGACTGCACTCAGCAGCCCTTACTATTATCTTTTGGTATGTCAGCATTTCAAGCATAGACATTTGTGGTGAAAGATTAGATGCTGATTTTGTTATTGTTTTTCATTTTAGTTAATGACGATTTTAAAGTGTTGTTTCATCATACAATGACAATCTTTAAGATTTACGTGAAAAAGCAGCATGTGTTCTTCTACTAGCATAATCTAAAAATATTAGGCAACAAGAGCAGATATTAACCACACGATATACAAGCTATATCGGAAAGGTTCCAACTCTTGTCACAAAAGTTACACAGTGATACCTCAGCTTACGAACGCTTGAGCTCACAAACTTTTCGCCTTACGAACATTAAATTCGCGACAATATAATCTTGGCATACGAACTAGGTTTCCGCGGACATACCAAACGCCACGGTGGCTGGTGGATTAGTTTTCCACATTCACTTTCTTTGAGTGCAGATGTGGTTTGTTATCGAGTGGAGTACTTTTGCTATTATGGGACCGAAAAAGACCCCACCACAGACTAGCATTAAACCGAAGAGGACCCAAAAGAAAATTACGGCTGAGCAGAAGGAGATCATTGAAAAACACGAACGAGGTGTGCGTTTGGGTGACTTAGCGTCCCACTACCAGTATGCTAAGTCGACCATTGCTACATGTGGCTGAGGGTGTTTCTGTGTTGTCTAAGCAACGGACTCAGGTAATAGAAGCGGTTGAAAAACTTCTGTTGATTTGGATTAATGAAAAGCAGGGATAGTGTGAGGGTATTATCGCTGAGGAAAGCACGGCAACTTCACTCGGATATCATCGGGGCAACTACATCAACGACCATCACAAGTCAATGAAACGACTATTATACAGTAGTTGATTTCTTTAATTAAAATACAATGTCACATTTATTATACATAAAATAAAAAATCTAGTTTGTAGTTTTAAGGCTTATTTAGTAGAAAATTGTTTTATGGGAACGGATTATTCTCATTTTTAATGGTTTCTTATGGGAAATAAATGATTGGCAGATGAACTTTTCGCCTGAAATACACTTTCTGGGAAACAATTAAGTTTGTAAGCCGAGGTATCACTGTATTTCAATTTCAATCCACAAGTTTTCTCCCTCAAAGTAAACTGCTTGGAGTCAAAAATTATTTCCTAGTCTCTGCAATGTCTTCATTCACTTTTGGAAGGATTCAGGATACTACACCGCTGGCTTCAAAACCAGGATGCTGATATGAGTTGTCCTGCAACAATTCTGACCTCTTCTCGTGCTTGTCCGGGTGGAGGATCTCTTTGTCGATGTGCTGTTTGATCATCACACCAACACTGATGGAAATTTCATTTAGTTTGTGTTTGCAATGTATCTTTGAGAAAAAAAATATAGCAGTCAAGAAAAAAAAAGACTAAACGGTATACATGCTCAAAATAATCAAAGGCCAATATCTGTAAATGAATAACAAAAGAACGCATGCAATTTAGATTTTCTGGGAAACAGGATTCTTTTCTATATAATAGAAATAGGTAGATAAAAAGGTGACAGATTTTTAGAACTATCTTTTTTTGAGCATCAATGAGAGGGTTGTGTATGAAATATATTTGCAGGAAATTGTTAATATCAGGTGGGCATTATTGTGTTTTCTGTCAGCCAAACGGCGTCAAGAATGTTATTTCCATCTCACACATTGGCGCCTCACCAGCTAACCTGCAGTCATATAAATATAAAATGAAAACTGCACTCACAGCAAGGAAATAACAATATGGGACACATGGCATTAAGGTCTGTCGGACGAAAAAGGTTTTAAATGCCAGTGTTTCTTTGATGGCCATGGCATAATTTTCGTGACATTTTAGTTGAACTCTAAATTTGATGCATTGTGAATGTTTTCTTTCAAATTGTTGTTGCAGAATGAGAGCCTCCAAACAGATGACGGGAGTGTCTCCAATGCAGCACCCGATATCTGCATCGTGCACAAGCTGCACCTGGAGTGCGGCCGTCTCATCAATCTCTATGACTGGATGCAAGTGAGTTTACTTGTCTATTTGCCACAAGAACACATCACCTTTGCACTTTGCCCCGATAATGTCATAGATGAAGCCTCCTGGTTGTTGTTATGTAGATCAATATATTATTGATCCAAGGATGTGACAACCATTTCTATGGTGGTGTTTGTTTTTTAGGCCTACTCAACTGTGGTGTCTGCAGCCGAGGGGAATGATACAGATTCGGACAACTTTGGAAAAGTCAATGATGTCAAACAGTATCTTTTTCTGACATTTCAACAGAATTTTCTTAGTTGTAAAAAAAACGCTGTATTTTCTGGTGTATAAGGCACACCCAAAAACCTTGATTTTCTTCAAAAGATGAGCCTGCGCCTTATACGCAGGTGCACCTTTCATGTGAAGTAATATTGAGCCACAACCGGTCTTGCAAATGTCAGCAGCCACATCTCAATTTCCTGCCTGTAGAGGAAGTAGTGCGTAACCCCAGCCTTCACTGTAGTGCCTTTTATTGTGGTGTGCCTTATATTTTGAAAACATTTATACATTTATCTATATTAGGAAACCTTTTTCATTCATTGAAGGTGCGCCTTCTAATCCGGTGCGCCTTATATATGGAAAAGGTTGGAAAAGAAACCTTTCATTATGGGTGCGCCTTATACACTGGAAAATACAGTATATTAGAAAAAACAAGTTTTTCATCATGTGGGACACTTGGAAAATGCCTTAACAGTTTGTTCTCCAGCGCTCGGTTTATCAGGGCTGTTTCAGAGCTGGAATTTTTAGGCTTTATCAAGTCCACAAAACAGAAGACTGACCACGTGGCCCGACTAACTTGGGGAGGATGCTGACCCATTCGTCCAAATAAATGCCTTGAGGAAACTAGTTGTATGTTGCGTTCCTATACTCAATTCTTAAAATATTGAAAGAATAAGTTGGTGTTAAATGACACTCAATTGGATTTCAAAGTGCTGCCTGGGGGGGGCTTTACTTAATTTTGCAAGTTTGGCTTTTATTTCTCTGTACAATGATGCTAGTTACTAAATAAGCAGCCTTTTCTTATACTGAGCATCTTTTCTGCACACATTAGCAACTCTGTTGCCAAACCAATAGAATTGCAAAAACAACCATGGTCTCCTTAATTGATTAAAAATGTACATTGCGGTTATCATATTGGCTTGGTCCTTAGAAAGTCTTCCAGGTTATTCAAGTGGCCTCTTTTGCTCAAATGTCCAAACAGCCCCTTATGGGTATTTTTTCCCTCCAGATGCTAACTATTATACCAAAACTAGTGTATTGGAGTCATTGTGCAAGTGTACCACGTGGGGTCTTTTGTAGAGGGGAAAATAAGGTCCACAACAGGTAGGCTTTAAAATTAAGTCCTTTATTGTATTTGTGATTGCGTCCAATGAATTCAAAGTTATACCAGTAAAACAAATGAAAATAAATAAAACACTTGGTCGGGAAAGGGATGAAAATAATCTATTTGGCCTACTTAATTATAAAAAGAAAAAAAATGGAGGAGCGCCATCAAACCTCCTCGTGACAACAAAGTCACCGCTGCTCCAAAATATTTACACGTAACAAACTGAAGAATGAACAAGATTGGTAATGCCGGGAACTGTCACAAAAAGTGTGAGAACTGTCAGCACGCACACAGCTGGGACCAACCACACAGGTGGGGTGAGGGAGGGTGGGGATATGGGGGATCCGCTTACATCGGGAAGCACCGGGTTGTTTACAACCATTTGCCCAACCACAGAAATATGGCACAGTAAGAAAAAGTTTCATCTAAACTAAACTGAATCTCGTAACAACGATGAGCTGTGTGTGTGCACGTGTGTTTGTGTGTGATTTTTTTTCCTTCCTGGTGGTGTCACACGATCTGTATGCAACGAGAGCCCGTGGTCATGTGAGTTCAGGAAACATCTGGAGAAGAAAGACAGATCAAAAATCAGAAAACAGATGTGGAACCGCGTGGCAGAAATATGGAAACGACGCATGAAGAGAACTTACAACTTGAAGGTTGTTCACCGAATCGTCGCATTAGCTGGTCATGTGTGAACTTTACAAAGGTGTCGTATTGTTCTGCAATGGAAAATAATATACATTTGGGATACGGAACATGTTTTGAAGACACTTTAATTACAACTGGAATTTATATGTGTGGCTACCTGTGTCAAAGCAAGTGACCAAAGAATGAGAGAGAGACAGAGAAGATATTTCAACCAACGAACGGGTCCGGGTACCAAATGAGTGATAAGGTGCATACAAAAGCCTTCATTTTCTTCAAAAGATGATCCTGCGCCTTATATGTGAAGTAATACAGAGCAACTACAGGTCTCACAACAACTGTCAGCAGCCACCGACTCAATTTTCCTTAGTAGAATCAGTAGTGAGTAACCCCTCTACCGCAGTGCCTTATACAGTGTGCCTTATAGTCGGAAAACTTTTATATATTTAGATATTATATTTGGAAAACTTTTTTTCATTCATTGAAGGTGCACCTTATACTCCAGTGCGCCTTATATATGGACCATTTAGAAAATACACCATTCATTGGGGGTGCGTTATGCTCCGGTGCGCCTTATACACCAGAAAATACGGTAAATGATTGTAAATTAGTATCATTGTTCATATAAATTGCGATTTTACATATATGCAGTGCATAAAATAAAAATGGCATCAGGTTTAAAGCTACACCATAAATCAAAGCCACAAATCCACTTTTAGAAGTTGTCACCAAGCATCCTCTCTTTATGATCCAAGCTTAGAAGCGTGTATCATGCAATGCAGTCTGTAGACTAATATAAAGTATTTGATTTGCGGATGGGTGTTTTTAAAAGATGTATATTTGTTATTTTATGACAACATTGATCATGGTGTTTTCTTCCTCAAAATAAAATAAAAACTACAATTTCCATTCCAGAACTATAAAGCTGTAAGTGGAACAGACTAACCCCCACACAGCCAGTCTTGATCCATTTGCATCAATGTTTCTTATTATGACAGATGCCCCCCTCAATGTTCCAGACAGTAGTGGCGTGTACCGACCTGCCAGTTTGGATGTCATGGTCTCCTCGTACTCCTCCCGCACCTTGTCTTCCCTTTCTTTCAGCAGGCGTTCACAGATCATCCCAACTTGTTTGAGGGTGAATAGTGGCTGCTCCTTCCTTGATGGGGAAATGCCTCCAGAGGGCGTTGCTGCAAAAGCCAAACAAGCATCTTCTCACCAAGCCATTCTCCACGGTTGAAAAGAGAACAACCACAGCGCATATTCATTTCATCAGGGATGAGAATGGCAAATGAGAAAAAAGTCTAAAAAAAGGCGCGGAGGGGTGCACACGTGTGTGTATATATACTGTTTGTATATACTGTGTGCACACATATAATATGTGTGTGTGTGACTTCAACAAAATGTCAGAATGTATTATTTAAAGGACAACCGACATCAGTTTTTTGTTTCCTAACTGACATCAGAAAAACGCTTTATAGCATCTAAAATATCCAAAACACGCAGTATGATATTTTTATTCAAATGCAAAACACCAATAAAAATGACTTAAAGTGTCCAAAATCTGCTAAAAATTGAGCTGCGAATTGGGCATTTTCCGAAAGTCTCGCACCCAGTTAGTGACGTCACGCCAAGACGTCTTGCATTGCAATCAAAATAATGGCTTCAGATTCTGAGAATATGCTTTCTTGTTACACATCCAGTTATGAATGTGATTCAAATAGTTCTGAAGCATAAATGATTGCAATCGATTAAAGAATTTATTCCGTGCCATTTTGAGGCAATATTGGGGGGAAATGGATCAGCAAAAAAAGAGGCATAAAATGGCGTCCAAGCTCCCTGAAGAATGAATCAGCCCGTTTCCACAGGCTGATAAATTCCTTCCATGGAGCTTCGTCGCCCTCTTCAGGTGGCTTTTTGGTGCAACACGAGGTTTTCAGACCAAACAAGTACAGCAAAATACATTGACGTGATGGAAGGACTGCTACAATGTGTCTTTTTTTGGTCAAGGGCGTTCCTCCAGTGACGTCACGTACGGACTCGTCGCAAACTCAAAAACAAGACTTCCTGAATATTCAGCGCGAGTCTTAAAACGTAAAATATAGCTGTATGCGGTGGAATCTTTGTAAAATACGCTCAGTAGAAGTCATTTGAAGCCATTTTACAAATTATGGACACAACTTGTCCGGAGACGTCGGTTGTCCTTTAAAATAACTTTGTGATAATACTCACCATTAACGAATGGTTTTCTGTTCCTCATGATTGGTAAAAATCCAGCAAAACTATCAGAATCAAAGTCAATCTGCCTGGTACATACGCAAGGTTGCTGCTAGCTAGCCTGCACACTGCTCATTAGCTTGCACGCTTGCTTTCTGCTGCCTCTCACAGTATATTGATGCTAACGTTAGCATGGGGCTTGTCATAGTGCCATTGACATTCGACTGTTTCATCGATGCTATTGTTTCATTGCAAATTAGAATCGATCAAATTAGAACCTGTTCTCTCCAAAGGCGAATCCTTTGATCTATTCAACCCGATGTGGCATATGCCACACTGCCACAAGTTGTCTCCTCGCGTTCCCCCAACATAACACCTGATATTTTACTCGTCCGCTTTTTCAAAAGGGGGAGTTTACCCGATTCGACAACAATGGCCTTTAAATCAAGATTATCCAATCAAAATGACACTTCCTGACAACTGCGTCAGTGTAATGTAATCAAAATTGCAATTTCCGCCAACACAAGCCGAAACGGGAAATTAACAGTGAAAAAGCGAGAATACAGTACATATTCAGTTTGATCTGGTCATTTTGGTCTGAAAGTCGGAAATCCGCCGATCGGCGGAAAATTCTCATCCCTGGTTCATGCTGTAAGTGAGTCATATAAAGTATTACTTTTTTTGTAACATTACACCTGACCAGACACTGTTTGCTGCAAACAAAGAAAAATCAATGTTAATGCAGTCATTGGATGGTCTACACCGCAATGACTGCACCGTTGTCGACCATGTTCCATCACTATTCATGTTGTCACATGTCAATGACTATCAGTACTTGTCCTCTTTTGGACACTGTTCATTCTTTAGACAATTTATACATCCACAATTGCCCCCCTTTTCACAGAACAGATTTTTCAGTCACTGTTCAGTGAACATCAACAAGTCAATGATCGTAACCTTTGTCGGCCTACCTTGTATCACTGTTCAGTCATTGTCATGAGGTTTTTGTGTGCACATTAACGCAGAAACATTTCATACTCTTGATTATGATTTTAGGCAGCATCAATGACTACACTTCAGATTAATGTACATTTGTGGAAGAATATTGTGCAGGTTAATTACAATTTATTTTTTAACTCTGTATTTGAAAATGTTGTGAAAATGTGGCTGAAAATACAATTTGTTGACGTGTGATGGGAAGTCAGTCACAGCAAAACATATTATGACAAGTGCTTAAAAATGGCCGTATTATGTGTTAAAAGTAATTCAGTGTTTGTTGACCGACCTGACATGGTGGTCTGGGACTGGGATGGAGGAGATTCTGGAGAGCAGCAGCAGTCGGGCGACTGGTAGACCCCAGTTTCCAGATGCTTCCTCTTTTGTATGCGTTTGTACTCTTGCTTGATGCTGTGGAGGATTTGTTCTGGCGGAGGAACAAAAGGATGGTTGACAAAAGATATTGTCTTAACGAGGCTGAACAACAGGTTGCTAAGGCCTATGGGCTTCAACTTTGCTTGCTTGTAGGAAGATTACCTGCGCTCAGTCTGGATGACGACTCCCCGAATGGCGAGGGCTCCATGCTCAAATATTTCCTGGGGGACGAGGACGCAGGAGACACGGGCATGCACCTTCGTCTTTTGGGCGAAGCTGGACTCATGAGCGGATCGAAATCCATGGTCCTCTTCAGGGTAGCTCCGCACGCCATTGCTTTAAACTGATCCAAAAAGGAGGAAGAGGTGTCAATCCAACCCCCAAATGAAGATAATATATTGTCAGACGTTTACAGTCGTAATGTTCTGGATTCGTCACCACAGGCAGCTATTGTCATGGTGAAATGCTCTACTTCAAACAACACTGCGCCGCTTATCAGGCACATGATTATCATGTTGCGCAGCAGAGCATTTAAATTAGTGCTAAACCAGCTAACGTTAGCTACAGGCGCTAGCTACTATTAACAGAAAACAAAGCAAGTAGTAGCGTTCGCTGCCGCGATGTACATTGAATGACATGTCTTACCTTTAAAATGAGGTTGTCTCGTATTCGATTTGAATTGTGTTTGAAAAGTTACTTCCTGAAAAAAGTTGTGGAAGCTCTCAGCCCAGCGGCGGGCTGACTGCCGTTAAAGATAGCGGAGCTAGCTTTAGCAGAAGCAACTCGGCTCGTCTGCTTGTTTTCGATACGAGGCTATCGGCTTCTCCCAGGCTGGTGACGTCAGACGCGATGTTACTGCAATGCATGCCGGGGCTTGGAGTAAAGGCCACTCAAAGGCGTACGACACACGCCGTCCAACGTAATGTCCTTAAAAGAGCTGACGCGAGAAATTCGTGTTTTTTCGGTGTTTTTCACAACACCATAGGGCGAGTGTCTTTAAAGTCACCTGCTTGACCGGAACGCAATGAAATAAGAATCTGGCACGGTGTATGCTTCCACAAGGGGTCAGTGTTGCACAAATTTGAAATGTTAAAAACAATTACAGTATGCTGTTCGTATAGTACGAATATTCCAATGGTTCTTTAATTTTTAGAGATACCGAAACCAACCAGTTGTTATGCTCATTCACCGAACCCTTCATGAGTGATTTTTTTTCACAAATCAAAGATTTGTCAACCTTGGCTACTAGCTGCCCTTAGAAAATATTACAATTCCCATATAAAAGTTGTATTTGAGCCTGCATTTAAACCCCCGTAACAGAAAGCGTTATGAATTAAAGAAATGTACACCCACTTTTTTCCTTTCTTTGTTTCAATTTTCTTTCTTGGTTTTTATTTTATTATACTATAAAAATGGTTACACTGTAGCCGTTGAGGAATGAGCACACACGATTAAATGTGGAGACGTGTTTATTCCAACGGCTAACAAGTGGATCTGAACTGAACAGCAAAAGCAGTGTAATATATGTAATATGAACCGCCCCCTCCTCTGCACCTGCTGGGTGAGATGCCTGGTCCTAGTGCCCGCCACACAGCCCCCCCCAGAACACCCAGAAGGAAGGTCAAGGTGAAAATTTTGCAGGGGGCTTAACCAGCCTGCCCCAACGACTACGCAGTCCGTCTTTCGGTGGTGAAGGTGATTCGGGCGAGACCTCAGTGGGGGAACGACACTCAACCCTGGCATGCCGCGGTGAGGCTGGAGGTTTTGGAGGGCGTCCGCGACGTGGGGCCTGGGCAGGCGAAACGTCCTCGCCTGCAACTAAATGAGCCGGTTTGAGCCTGTCTATTGAAATGCCCTCCCTCCGCCCACCCATATCGAGCACAAAACTCTTTTCACCGTGTTCGAGCACCCTAAACGGGCCGTCGTACGGCGGTCGGAGGGGAGAGCGGTGGGCATCGTGACGCACAAAGACGAAACGGGCTGACCTAAGAGCAGACGGAACAAATATTTTGGGGACGCAGTGGTGAATTGGTGCTGGAGTCAGGGGCTCTGCTGGCAAAAGGGGGAATGAAGGTGCACCCGAAGCTTCAGGCAGAAATTCACCAGGAACGCGGAGTGGTTGACCGAGCACTAACTCTGCGGAGGCGGCGTTAAGGTCTTCTTTAGGGGCCGAACGTAACCCGAGCAGGACCCACGGAAGCTGGTCGACCCAGTTACCGTCCGACAGCGCGGCCCGTAGCGCGGCTTTCAGTGACCGATGGAAGCGTTCGCACATCCCGTTAGCCTGCGGGTGGTAGGCCATAGTGCGGTGTACCTGCACACCCAAGGACTGCGCCATGGCCGACCAGCGCTCGGACACAAACTGGGGGCCTCTGTCCGAAGTGATATCGGATGGCGTGCCGAAACGTGCGACCCAGGACGACAGAAATGTGCGGGCAATATCTGCCGAGGTCGTGGAGGACAGGGGGACTGCTTCCGGCCACCTAGTGGTTTGATCGACCATGATGAGGAGATGTGTGCAACCCTGCGAAGGAGGGAGGGGCCCGACCAGATCCACATGGACGTGGTCAAATCTCCTGTCCGGAATTGGAAAAGTTTCCAGGTTTGCTCGGGTGTGCCTGTGGACTTTGGCGCGCTGACATGCCACGCATGCAGCTGCCCACTTCCTGACGTCCTTCCGTAACCCAGGCCAGACAAACTTGGCCCCAAGTAGTTTGACTGACGCCCGGACGCCAGGGTCTGAAAGGGAATGAATAGAATCAAAAATTCGCAGACGCCACTCCTGCGGAACCACGGGACGAGTGCGACCCGTAGACACATCGCAGAGGAGAGCGGGACCCCCTTCACACAGTGCCACCTTCTCAAGTTTCAGGGCTGTGCCTGCTGCCTTGAGTTCGTGGATGTCCGGATCCTCAGATTGGGCGGTGGCCATCTCTGAAAAATCCACCCCGAGCTGGACTGGACACACAATCGCGCGTGACAAGCAATCGGCCACAG